>NC_090649.1:404941217-405241217 GCF_040937935.1 Hyperolius riggenbachi | reverse complement strand
TCTGCTCCCAGACGGTGGCCCGGGGTTCCCTTTATTGCAGATGCCAACCTCACCAGGTCGGCATCTTCTGCGATTGCATTATTAACTTTGGTCAGAGAGCATAGCAAGCGCTAGTAGCTTATGTCTGCTATTAACCAATAACGGGGGCTCCACTCATCCCCCCCCCCCCCCAAGCCACTTCGAGTCCAGTAACTTTGAAGAACGTGATCCCCACACTTTGAATGGCTCAATGGGCTGCCTGTCATGTGACGTAAATAAGGTAAACAGCATTAATTTAGAATTCTTGACTGGATTTCTGGAATGGCCACAAGGGCTTGGGCCTTTGGTGGCTGCTGCCCAAGGACAGGTAAGAAGGGTTATTGCAGGGGTGGGCACACTTTTTGACTTGTGGGCCACAAAGAGTTCTTAAATTTGACCGGTATAGGTAGCTGATCTGCATTTACAAACCACCACGGTACTGGAAGCCAACCAGATGAACTCATAGGGCTTGATTCACAAAGCCGTGCTAACTGCTTAGCACGGGTGTGCTAAACAGTTAGCACGTGAAGTGCCGTTCGCGGACAACTGTTTAGCACAATCGTGCTAAGCAGTTAGCACGGCTTTGTGAATTAAGCCCATAGTTTTAGAAGTGTTCTCCCCAGGATCAAACAGGTGGGTGGGCCGCCCGGGTCAAATCAATTTCCACCCGCCTGGTTCCCAGCTGTCATCACCCGTGCCCAGATGTCAGGACGCGCCGGGCTCTCTCGCAAAAATAATCCAGCAGCGCTGTCCTGAATCTACTCCGCTCTATGCACGAGCTCTCGTGCTTGCCGGTGAGCTTGTGCAACGATTGGCTGAGCAGCATTAGAGGCTGTCCTGAAGCTGCTCCTCTATGCACGAGATCTCGCACTTCCCGGCGAGCTTGTGCACTGATTGGTGCAACGGCAGTAGAGGCGGGGAGACAGTGCGAGGCTAAGCCGATATCCCACAGACGCGCATTACAGGCTGTCAGGACACTGAGCTGTAAGTAAGCGCTGGGGCGGCTGACTGCACATGGTTGCGGCTGACTGTAAAAACTTAATGTTATTTAATATGCTGCACGATATTACCGGTGGGGGCGGGGGGTGTCAGTCGGTGGTATTGAAGACAGTGTGCAGGGGCTATATATGAACATTACATTACATTACGTGCACACTATCTGCAATACCCACTGACCCTACCCCCCCCCCCCCCCCCCCAGCCCTTACACGAAATATCATGCATATCAAATAACATTAAGGCAATGGAAAAGGGGGGGGGGGTAACCGATTTAAAAAATAAAAAAACTACTAAAAGATACTGGAAATGATAGATGTAAATATGTGAAACAAAGTACAACGCATGAAATAAAGGACAAGGTTGATTCACTAAAGGATATAGCGCGTGAAACCTCCCGTTGCTCGCGCTAATAAATCGACGCAACTTTTTTGTTTCCCCGCACACTACACGTGTAGTGTAGTGTGCGTGCGTAACTAAGCAACGGCCGCAGCTCACCAAAGCCATGCGGTAGTGATATATTGCTACCACGATACTGCACTAGCTCGGCCACTACTATGTCAACTATCACTACTGTGCAGTTTTTGTAAGCACCGGCCGTTGTTTAGTTATGCACACTACGCTAACACTAGAGTGCATAGCAAGCAGAGAAACAAAGTTGCGCTGATTTATTAGCGCGACCAACAGGAGGTTGCTTTTACTTTGATGAATCCTTTGATGAATCAACCTGTCATTAAATAAAGCAAATTCTACAGAGGTAACCTTTAGGCCCCGTTCACACGGGGATTTCGGCAACATGTGCAGGAGGCAGACACGCACGACATCAGACATCTGATGTTCACACACACACTGCATGCATTCCGTACCAGTGCGGTCTGAGAACGCATGCTGCACACATTTTTCAACAGAACGCGTGGCTGACCCATTCACTGTGAATGGAATCAGCCACGCAACGCATAGAAACGCAGATGGTGTGCGTTCGTACACGTTGCATTCTCCCCAGGCTCTTTTAGCCGGGTGCGCACCCGTCTAATTTTGGTAAGCACCCGGCTGTGATTGGCTCCACTCCTCATCCTCCTCCTATACTGTAGGTATGGCCCTGCATTCCCCCATCGATCACCACCCGGCTACTTTTTCATACCATCCGGCTTGAAAAAAATTCTGGGAAGAACACTGCTTAGTATGGCTCCCAGTTCAGGTAGCCGATCGGACAGTTTTCGGAGATTATTGCCAGGTCCAGGTATGAAGGTTTTTATTGCAGGAAATGGTTAGTAAGGTGCTCCTGCCCAGGTAGTTTATTTCATATCTGCAATTTAAAGCTCTAGGTCACTCTCCCATGTTTTTCATGGTTAGTAAGGCTCCTTTCACACTATGGAGATTATGTTGCGATGCGATCGTTCTTCAGTCACATCTCAAACTATCCAAGAAGTCGCATTGTGCATTAACTGCTTGCTGACCGTGTCACGGTGATAGGCGTGGCCACGGCGGCAGCCCCAGGACCGCCTAACGTCAAGCAGCATAAAGTGCTGAGGGTTTGTTTTGCAGGAGTTCGCGCACACGCATCACTTGTGTGCTGTGTTGAGCGGCCCTGCAGCTTGGCCTTAAAGCTGCAGTGGCCTATTTTACAAAAAATGGCCTGGTCTTCAGGGGGGTTTAACACTGTGGTCCTCAAGAGGTTAATGATGCAACCATACAGTGAAGCATACAGCACAATGAAAGTATGCCTGCAGGGCTGAGCCCACTAATGCAGTTATGTCCACTTCTGTCCGCTTTTCAGCTTCTGTACATTGATGTGTTGCTGAAAAGCAGACACAACTGCATTATGGGCTCAGGCCTTCACTACAGTACCACTGTAAACACGCACATTGCCCTGTAAACTTATTGCATGCAGTGCATTATCCCGACAGAACCCATTGCATCCCAATTACTGTTATAGCCCCATAGGAATATCTTTGCATTGTGATGCGATAATATTGTCTGTTGCGACGCATCGGACATAGCGCTTGATTCACAAAGCCATGATAACTCTTATCACGGTCGCGCTACCGTTTTGCGCACGTAACTTTTTTGCACGAAAATGGCTGCGTTTGTGCATGAAAATTCCCAATTGCGCACAAACATTACGCGCATTATAACGCGCACAAAACGCTAGTGCGACCATAAGAGTTATCACAGCTTTGTTAATCAAGCCCATAGTGTGAAAGGAAAGGTGATTAGGCAATCATGTCACAAATTCATTGTTCTTATTTGATGCTGCTTTTCCAGTGAAATCTACTGTGAAAAGGTCTGTCACATGACCCACACATCTGAGCGTTTGACTTCTGCACAGAGCATTTCATCTGACCCCTCCCAAATTGTCACTCTGCAACTTGCGCTACATCAGTTTTGTGCTTAGAATAAAAGACTGGCTGGTGCTCCCTTCCAGCTCCTCCTTAACTACGTCATTTAGTTGTTGATGGGATGGGGAGGAGTTTGGACAATACAAAAGACTGACTGTTGCTTACTCCTAGCTCCTCCCTAAATGCATCATTTAGGTGTTAATAGGATGGAGGAGGAGTGTGGACAGTACACAGACCGCTATTTGGTCTAAGCATGCTGCATGTGACATTTGTACAGGAAGTCACATTTGCAACCCTGGCCAGTCAGGTAAATAAAAAAATGTGAACATGGATTGTGCATTAAGGAGATAAAAAAAAACTGTGACCCTACACAGGACTAGAAAAATCAGTCTGCAATGCTGCTGGTCAACCTTCAGCACTGATGCGGAGGTTTGGTTCCTGCATGCAGCACTGCTTGTGGAACAGGCTGAAGACTCAACCTTCAATTACTGCACAAACACAGCCAATTAAATTTGTAAGCCTCAGTGTTCTCCCCAGAATTTTTTTTCCAGCCGGGTGGCATGAAATAGTAGCCGGGTGGGTCGAGATGAAAATGCAGGGCAACTCTGCTTACAGCATAGGAGGAGGTGAGCCGATGACAGCCGGGTGGTCACCAAATCTAGCCGGGTAGAGCACCCGGCTAAAAGAGCCTAGGGAGAACACTGAGCCTTCTTCACCTGTTAATTTTAATGCAAAAAAAAGTGCAATTTAGGTAAATTAACCCATTTGTGGTTTATGCATTTGTATCTCATTATCCTTGCTTTGCATCACCAAACAGATAAAAATAACTTAAAGCACAGAAAAATCCTGACACCAGTAGCAGCATTATCGTGTCACTTAAGCCCTTATTTATTGTTTAGCAATTCCTCTAGTCGGTCCACAATATCACATGACCCGGTGTGGGGTTGTGTGGAATGTGCAGTGTCTGTTCCCTCTGATTTGATCCTCTTCTATTTTCTGTCAGCAAATCCGGTAACATCTGTGCAGAAAATATGCTGCTTATTCATGCTGGGATCAGCTGACCCGTGTAGCATTCCTTGTCTTGTATTTTGCAGGGAGGAGATAGATCTCTCCCTCCCTCCCCCTTTCCTGAGATTGGATTATAATGCTGCAATCGCCAAAGGATTAAAGTGCACAGAAAGTCGCTGGATTGTGCCTGGCTTCATTGAATGGCTCAGGGCTGCTTCCTCTTCCATCCTCCTTCCTAGCAGGTCCCACAGGAGAGCAGCTTGTTGTGATCCCTCCTCCCAGCTGTCACTGTCTCTATCAGCTGCAAGACATGGGGGAGATCCCTAACCTGGTGAAAATCGCTGTCTCCCTTAAAATCCAGCCAAACGATGGCCCTGTGTATTTCAAGGTGGATGGACAGAGGTTTGGCCAGAACAGGACCATCAAATTACTGACAGGTGCGAAATACAAGATCGAGGTTGTCCTCAAGCCTGGAGCTTTAAAGGCGACGTGAGTATGGGGAGATCTCCACTGCATTGATTCCATTGTCATTCTTCCTCTTGTGGGTTGAACGCTGCATCTCTGTTAACCGTTGTCTCACAGTGTACTACAGCAGCCTGACACTAATCATTAGCTACTGTTTCAGCTGCAGTCAGCTAAATTCACGGTACACCAATTCATGCTGCTTCGCAGCGGTATTGCCCTTTGCACGTTTCTTCAGTATTAGGTGTGTGTAGGGTTAACTGACATTGCTGGTTTTCCCCCCCTTCGCTTCTGCCTTGCTGCTGTGTGTGAAGGTTCTGCTTCCTTCTGTGCTCAGCTGTCATCAGCAAAACAATACAGCAATAATAATACACAAACAGCACATTCCGTTCACACCGGCTGCAAGGGATTATTCCACCACTTAGTATATTTACAGTGCTTTAATCACATCCTTATATCACTCCAGGCCTGTGGCACCAAAAAGTGAATTTTTGGCATCTTCCTTCAACATGAAGCCCTGCAGGGATTATCACTCAGGTTCTGATCATGCTATTGCCAGGGATTTAAATGCATCTGATTCATTAAGACACCATACAGTGTCTTTTATAAAGGTTACCGTGTAGCTGCAGTGTTAATTTAAGAATGGAACATTTCAGTTGCACAGAATAGAGACTGATAATTAGGAATCTAATGGGGGGGGGGGGGAGAAGGAAAAGGGGAATGGTTTATAGGTCAGCTGACAGCAGCATGAATAAGCAGTGTGTTTCGTGCACAGATGTTGCTGGATTTTCAGATTTGCAGGCAGAAGATGGGGAGGGAGTCACATGACAGAGGATGGACACAGTGCGGTCAGTGGACGCTCCATCAGATCATGTGACCGGAATGGATAGAGCTGAGAATACTGCAAGTAATAAGTGACACGACATAATGCAGCCCAGAGGTGTGCTGCACTATGTCAATTTTTCAATGGGTTTCAAAACTCGTCTGTTTTAGCCATTTAGTCCAAGGACAAAATAGAACTGCTCAAAGGACAATTGAAGTGAGAGTGATATGGAGGCTTCCATATTTATTTCCTTTTAAGCAATACCAGTTGCTTGGCTACCCTGCTGATCCTCTGCCTCTAATACTTTTAGTACTAGACCAGTGATGGCTAACCTTGGCACTCCAGCTATGACAAAACTACAAATCCCATCATGCCTCTGCCTCCCCGAGTTAAGCTTAGAGCTGTTAAATAATATTCCCCATTTGAGACTGTAGTTCAGTGGGGTGAGACGCAACTTGGCTTCCAGCAATTGCTGGTTGACAAATGAGTGTTTTTTTCATAATTACATACTGAGTGCAGCTGTAGCTGTAATACACATTATGGCCTATGGTGGTGTCCTTGTTACTAGGGATGATCAATGAGATGCAAATATTTCCAACTTGAAAATGGACCAATCAATTTAAATCTGAGTGGGGACTTGATTGGTCCATTTTCAAGTTGCAGATATTTGCATACAAATTTTACATAATCCTGCATAAACTGGGAAATATTTGCATCTCATTTATCATACCTATTTATTACCTGTCTTTGTGATTATATCTACTTTTATTGCTCTGCTAGCGGTCCTCAAACGCTTTAGACCAAGGGCCAATTTACTATCCTCGAAACTGTTGGGGGTGAATTAGCAAAATTAAACACAACTTTTACCAATTTCCCCAGGTGCGCAAGGCTGTACTATTCAATGAAATAAAACATACCCTGTGAAATAAACCATGTGCCATATATGTGAAGTCATCATGTTCCTTACATGTGTGCTGTCAAATGGGAGGTGTGGTCACTACAGATTGCAATTGGGGCAAAATAACCAAATAACGGGCATAGCATAAATTTAGTACAACAAAAAAATAAGTTCTGTATTGGGAAAGATTACAAATTGTAACAGGCAGATGTCAATAATATGTAGATATCAATGAATGACAGGCAAATTCCATTGATATATACATAATACCAACAGGCAACTATCAATTGCCAGGCATATTCTAGTGATAGACCGCATTTATTAGGTAGAGTGTCTCCATTCCCAAATATTCATATTACAGAAGGTGTGCCCTCAAACAATGGAATTAGACAGAATGTCCCAATTAGACAGAGGGCTCCAAAACAGCAGAATGTAAATGGCATCCCAGATAATATGCGGAGTGGACCAAAATATTAGGAAGAGTCACCCTCAAATATTAGACTCAGTGGCACATTATGTAGTTGCTCCCCAAATTTTAGTGTTCAGTAGTGCCTGCAAAAGAATATAAACCAATGGCAGCAGGCCTATTCGTCCCTTGCTGCTCCAAAGGGGTGCGAAATAGCGGTAATAGAATATGGTAAATTATATATATATATATATATATATATACGAACAAGATAGGGACTGTAGGTTCGTTCTTAACCTGAATTTTTTGGGCACGTCCACACTTCCAGCTGTCCGGATATCATAAGGGATTAAAATAAGTGCAATTAAGTGGCTAGCAACCTATTCGTGAAGAAGTGGTGAGTAGGGATGGAATGTCCCATGCTATGTGTTCGCCAGCAGCAAACCTCCATCCCATAATGCCCAGCATTAGCATTTACAAACCATCTTGTCCCAACGTGAATGTGTTCACTCTGTGGCAAACGCCAACTTTGAAAGGCTAGCAGACCTTATGTCAGGGGTTATGTTGGGCATTATAGTATAGGAGTTCATTGAAAGCCCATGCCTCTGCAAATTCCACGACTAGTGATGATCTAATGAAAGATCTCCAATCTAATCGCCACATACGAGGCCAGAATTATCAAAGGGTCATCAGACTGATCCCTGGCAACCACTTGCCATTCCGTATTCACTCTTAGGGCTTGTTCACACCTAGGGCATTTTAAGCGCCAGCGATTTTAAAACTTGTCCTAAAACCGCTTGTGCAATGATACCCTATGAGAGTGTTCACATCTGAGTGGTTCGTTTCCAATCTGCTCAGCAAAGCGCTGCCTGCATTATTTTTAGGGTGATTTTGCTACAATGGAAGGTACAGGTAGTCCCCGGTTTATGAACGCCCGACATGCGAATGACCGGCCGATACAGACAGCCCGATCCCGTCGCAATTACATAATTTCCGCGTCTGGGAAGTTTGAAGAAGCGGCTTCAAACTTTTCCCGAGTGCTAACGTGTGTCCCGACAGCAGTGTTGGACTCACCTCCGAACTTAGTCCAACGCTGTCTGTCCTCTGCTCTCCGCCTCCTGCTCCATATAGCCGCGTACAGCCACCACTCGATGCAGCATCTCTTTGCTTCCTGTATGTCATGTGACATACAGGTTCCTGGGGGGGGGGGGGTAAAAGAGAGCGGCACAGGGGTACACATTTAGGCATGGGGCAAACTGAGTACAGAGGCACAGGGGGTAAAATCGGAGATAGGGGGGTGACAAAGGCACGGGGGTACAACTACACAGCGTGTAGAAATGGAGGCACAGGGGTACAAACAGAGGCACAGAAGAGGTACAAACAGAGGTGGGGACATAGAGAGGCACAGAGGGGGGCCAACGTGCGCAGAGAGTACAGAGGCCCTAATGGGGACAAACAGGCATAGAGGAAGACAGAGAGGCACAGTGGGGGACACTGTAGGCAAAGGGGGGCACATAGGAGGCAAAGCGGACAGAGATAGCACAGCTTTCCGACTTAAGAACGGATTCGGGTTAAGAGAAAACCTACAGTCCCCATCTTGTTCGTTAACCAAGGACTACCTGTATAGGAAAAAAACGTAAAACTCTCACAAAACAGCTTTGAGTGGCGATTGCGTTTTTAAGAATAAATACATTGTATTTATTCTTTTCTGGGTCAAAGCATTCACTTTCTGACTTGCATCAGGAAGTGAAAAAACAAATTGCTCTACAAAAGTGCTTTGAAAAGCACCTTACACAAAATAGCAATGTGCAAGTAAGCGCCGGGGGGGGGGGGTATTGGGATCGTGAAAAAAAAACGAAAATTGCTGGCGTCAGCGATTTCTATTTTAGATGTGAACAAAGCCTTAAAGAAAACCGGAACTGAAAATTAAAAGTCAAAATAAACATACACAAGTCATACTTGCCTCCCGTGTAGTCTACTCCTAAATCTCTTTCTCCTCTCCCGAAGTCCTGTTTGTCCACTATGATCAATGAATCGAATTCTCTGTCCTCCATTTTGAAAATGGCTGTTACCACTTAACAGCTTTCTGGTCAGAACACTGTTAAACTGTAACATTGCCCACTTGAGCCATAGGGAAACATGGACATTACCTGGCACATCAGTTGTCCTCTTATTCAGGAAACCTTTTACCTCAGGCAAACCTAAAGTTAACTCTTCAATCCTTAAAATAACTCCATAATTCTAAAGTTAAAGACGGCTGTTAATTAACTGCATGTGAAAATAACTACAGAGGAGGTAACTTAAGGAATGAAGAGATAAGATAACTCTCTCACTATGTGGTGGCAAGTTTTCTCTTGCCTTATCTCCAGCATGATCTTAGTGAATTGAGGCCAATGTATCAAAACGCAGCAATTGGAATGAAGCATCACGATTACATCGATTATCAAAGCACCCTGCGATTAGTAAAACACTAGGAGATTGCATCCAAAATGATTTTAGGATTGAAATGTGCCCAATGGAAAAGAGCTCTCAAGCAACCCTCACTACCCACCTAATAGGCGATTCATTATTAGAACCCTCTACAGGCAAATTTATTTGTAGGTTCCGTAGTCATATGACCATGGCTGCTCCAGGTTGTGAGGCGATGATAGGCAAGCTTTCCTCACAGGATCTGGGAAGTCATGCAAGCCACAACTATCATTTATCTCCAGCAGGAGAGGTTGGCCACGCCCCTCTAACGTACCCTGAATGGGAAAGAAGGTGAGTGGCAGATCAGCCACACCGCCACCACTCATCCACATCAAGTAGTCAGGGAGGAGCTAGGAGGGGCACCTGAGGTGACACTGCTCATCCCCTCTATGCTGCTGCTGACAGATTAACATTTTTTTTTTCTTGTGTGGCCAAAACTGCAGCTAAAGCTTTGCAGAGTCTCATCATCAATTCTTGTCTAGTTCCTCCCTGCTCCGCGTGATTAAAGCATTTGCTCTTCCCATACAATCTCCCCTCTGTGTTTATAAAACATTTAAATAAAATAGTAGTGAGAGTGAGATGGTCTCGTATTGCAGGCAGGGCTGAGTGATGAGAGGTACACATGACAGTTATAAACAGAGGGTACGAGAATGTTTAAAGGACAACTGAAGTGAGAAGAATATGGAGGCTGACATATTTATTTCTTCTTAACCACTTGAGGACCACAGTGTTAAACTCGCCTAAAGACCAGGGCATTTCTCACTTAATTGGCCACTGCAGCTTTATGGCCTCGCTGCAGGGCCGTCCAACTCGGCACACAAGTGATTTCCCCCCCCCCCCCTTCTCCCCACCAACAGAGCTTTCTGTTGGTGGGGTCTGATCGCCCCCCAGATGCTTATTTATTTTCTTTATAAATATTTATTGTATTATTTTTTTAAATAAATATGGCTATTTTTTTTTCTTTTTATACAAACCCCTCCCTCCCCCCTGCCAGCCAATCAGCGTGATCAGCTGTCATAGGCTTCACTCTATGACAGCCGATCACCTCCGAGCCCACAGAGGGAACAGCCGTGTCACACAGCTGTCCCCAGTACAGCGCTGCACTGTACAGCAATAAAAGACGGCGCCGTCTAACAGTCTCCCAGCGACGATCGCCGATGGGAGATTGAAGGCGGAGCAGAGCTCCGCCATCAGAGCGGGGATACGCGCCATCGCCCGCAAACCACACCTCAAGGACCTTATGCCGATCGACGTTAGGCGGTCCTGGGGCTGCTGCCGCGTCCACACCCATCGACGTGACGCAATCGGCAAGAAGTAGCTGCAGTAGTGTCTGAATAACACCAGAAACAAGCATGCAGCTAATCTTGTCAAATCTGACAATAACGTAGAGATGCCTATACTGTACATTACTGGACTTGGCGCCGATCGACCATTCAAATCATGAAAATCGGTGCCACAAATAGCCCGATCAATGACAACCAATTTCGTGCCAAAATTGGTTGCATGCATAAATTGGACATGTTTGTAAATCTTGGGCTGTCGTCAGGGGCGTCTCTAGCCATTTTGTCACTCCAGGCGAGAAATCCTGTGGCGCCCCCCCCCCCCCCGTGATTGCCCCCAGCCCCATACCCACCCCCCCCCCCCCCCACTCCTGTGGTGAACCCCACCCCCAAAAATCATAATGCAGCAGCGTTTCACCAGAAAATACTTATTGCGGCATGGGTTCACCAGAAAATAGTTGTAGCGCAGCAGAGCGTTTCACCATAAAATATACTTATTGCGGCATGCGCACACACACACACGCACACGTACACACACACTATACACCAGGGCTGAGGAGTCGGTACAAAAATCTTCCGACTCCGACTCCTCAGTTTCTGAAACCACGACTCCGATTCCAACTCCCACTCCGGGTGCCCAAAATTGCTCAGACTCCGACTCCTCGAGTCCGACTCCTTAGTCTAATACTTAACAGGGCTGTGGATTTTGTACAAAAATCATGCGACTCCGACTCCTTACTCCGACTCCTCAGTTTCTGAAACCACGACTCCAACTTCGACTCCGGGTGCCCAAAATTGCCCAGGCTCCGACTCCTCGACTCCGACTCCAACTCCTGCTATACACACACGCACACGTACACACACACACACACACACACACACACTATACACACGCACACAGTACACACGCATACACTGCACACAACATACACACGCACACACTACACTATACACACGCACACACAGAGCACACTATACACAGCACACAGTAGACATACACTATACTATTATACTAATCCCTGTTTTCACTACCTTATAGTGTGTCTGATCCCTAATGCAGAGAAATAATGAGGAGAGAAAAGCTGAAAGAGAGGGAAAAAGATTTTTGCCTCACCAGGATTGCACTTTTATTTAGCTTTCCTGTATGACAAGAAGACACAGCCAGCCAGCACTAGGGAAAGAGGGAAACAAAGGTGAATGAAGGCTCGTGCACACCAAGAGTGCTTCAGAGCGCTTTTCAAATTCACACCAATTTGAAAAGCGCTGGGCTAATGTTACCCTATGAGGGTGTTCCCACAGCAGTGTTGTGATCGCAAACATGCTGCAGGTAGAATTTATTGGAGCGATTCTTTCAAAAATCGCTTCAAAGTCGCATTCGCGAATTGCTAGCGATTGCGATTTTGTCGTGCACTAGCCCAGAGATAGGAGTGGAGTGAGACTGAGAATAGCCTGAGATGGAGCAGAGAGCTTATCTGTATTGCAGTCCCACATTACACAGGCTAGTTGCTGGTAATAGGACTGCTGTCCCTGCCAGTCTCCCACACAAGTCAGAAAGCAGCCCTCCTGGAGTCTAGGGACTGTCAAAACTTTTCAACCTGTTTAACACCTTATCTGCACATGCAGTCATTTTAACAATGGGGAGAGACCAGACAGATTTTTTTTCCCAAGGACCCTCCTCTGCATCATGCTGTGTATATTTACCAGCTTGCCTGCCCTCTAATTGCACTTTTAGCAGCTAGCCAAGTGTTTCACAATGCCTTACAACAACAAACCTGAATACAGCAGACACAGGACCAACCCTAAATCACTGAATGAAAGGCGGCCTGGGGGACAGTCAATGCCTGGCTGCTACAGTCTCTACTTCCACGCAGTTACCAGTAGCAGAGAGAGGGACTGAATGAATCTCAGGAGCTGATGCTGTACTCTGATCCGACTAGGATGAGTGCCTTCTCTCACTGACTCATTTATTACTGTGGTTCTTTGAATAATTGAGCTGAAGGAAATGAATGAATCGGTCAGTAAATCAGACAAACCTGATACCTGAGTGAGTTGAGAGGCATTTCTCTTCTCACTACTCAGTTCAGCAGTGCCCTTCCCTCCTCCTGTCGCCCTAGGCAAGAATTTATAGCTGCCTAATAGCTCAGACGCCTCTGGCTGTCGTGCTCAGGTGCGCATCGGTAACGGCATGCGATATTGGGATGATCGATGAATGCATAAATCGCCCAGGGCTATCCTACCTAATTTATATGTGCCCCCCTGTGCATGCAATTATACTTTACCTGTCCGTTGTCCCCTGGCGTGGTTTCCATACATCTTCTGCTTCCTTCATTTGCGCATCACACACTGCTGGTGTTTAGCACGTGGTGCATGTGTGATGTTAACTCACGTGCCGCTTGCTATACACCGGCAGTGTGTAAGACGGAAAAAAAAAACGGGGAAATGGAGGAATCGGAAGATGCATGGTCACAGCGGAGGCCGAGAGCAAACAGGTAAAGTATAACTGCATGCACAGGGGGGGCACATTCACACTAAGGGAGCAGCGGCGAATCAGCCTGTAGGGCTGGTATATAGGTCATAGAAGTATATGGGGCTCCCGTTAAGTTGCAAAAGACCAATAGGAATCCTTCCTGAGCACTAGAGAAGATTCTCATTGGTCCACCACTCAGTCAACCAATGAGAATCCTCCTTGGGTAAAGAGGAATTTCATTGGTCTGTTGCAAACCAATGGGAGACCCATATGTCTCTAATGGGGGTGCCAGCACTAGCGGAGGACCCGAATGGATGGTGGAAGTCATTTGCGAAATGTGTGGTGACTATCCTAGTGAGAACGAACACGGTCCATTCTCATGGGCTTTTATTGATTCTGGCGGTATCTGCTGTGACCAGCTGATCCGCAAAATACTTGCATCTAGCTCAGCAGAACTGACCGAACAGGTTGATTCTAAGAGGACTGATGTGAACGGATCCTGTTGCTTTCCATGGGATCTGTTTACATCTGTGTCAATCTGTTCTAAGAGGCATCAGTCCACCATTGTACAAGCTGCTAATGGTGGATCAGGGTTTAATTCACAGTTAAAACTTTATACTAACCACATATAATATAAATATATATACTAGCTGATGGCCCGGCGTTGCCCGGGTATGTATTTGGCTGGTGTTGGCTCAGCCCATTTTTTTCTATCCCTAACACACAAGTACTCAATTGCTCAATGACCAAGTTTGTGAGCTTTGTGGTCTTTGGCATCAATAATTTGCATTGAAATGAAACTAATCGGATTGGCTGTTTGTGGCTCCACCCCTTTTCTGAATTTAAACCACAGTTACCCAATGACCAACTGTACCAGGTTTGAGGCTTGTGCCATTAACAGGCATGGGCTGAAATTCGGCTTCGGGTGATCCGGATAGTTACTATCTGGATTTCACCCAGTAATGCTGTGCGGGCTAGGCGGGGGGGGGGGGGGGGGTTAAGCTTACCTGTCTGACGTCTTCTACGCTCGTCCCTTGGTGCCTCCCACGATGCGTTCCAATCCGCCATCACTTGATTACAAACACTTCCTCCTTCCGGGTTGAAGGAGGAAGTGTTTGTAGTCACGTGACGCCACGTGGAACGCATCGTGGGAGACGCCGAGGGACGAGCGAAGAAGACGTCAGATAGGTAAGCTTGACACCCCCCGCCTAGCCCGCACAGCATTACTGGGTGAAATCCGGATAGTGACTATCCGGAACACCCGAAGCCGAATTTCAGCCCAGGAATGGCAGATATTAAATATTCTCCTTAAAAATCAATAGGTGAATTTTAATTGGCTTTTGTAGGCTCCACCCACTTTTCTGAATATTAATCCCAGTCACCCAGTGACCAATTGTGCAAAGTTTGAGAACCCTACCATTACCAGTGTGAGGGCTTGTTCACACATAGGGGGTTTTGCGCTTTTTTGAGCGCTGGCAACTTTGAAAAACGCCTTAAAATACTTGTGCAATGACTCCTTATGGGATAGTTCATATCAGCGCATTTTGTCAGCTTTCCAATCACAAAAGCGCTGCATGTGCCATTTTCGAGACGATTTTGCTACAATGGAAGGTAAAGGAAAAACACTCACAAATCGTTTTTTTTTTTTAATTGCGTTTGCATTTTTAAGAATAAACGCATTGGATTTATTCTTTTCCGGGTCAAAGAGTTCATTTCCTGACTGACATGAGGAAGTGAAAAAACGGAATCGCTCGGCAAAAGCGCTTACAAAAGCGCTTGCACAAAATCGGTGAAGCGCCAGGAGGGGGAAAAAAGCGCTCAGAAAATCGAAAATTGCTGCCGTCAGCGATTTCGATTTTAGATGTGAACAAAGCCTAAGAATGGCTGCAGTCTACATTTTCCCTGTGAAATTTGTCTCCACCCACTTTTTGGTTATGGGGATAAAAAGTATTCTATATGTTATTCCAGGTAATGTACTATATGTGTGCCAAATTTCATTCAAATTACGTTCAGCCATTGTTGCGTGATTGAGTAACAAGCATCCAAACATCCAAACTTTTACATTTATAATATTAGTAAGATAAGATAACCACATATAGATTTTAATCCAGTCTTTCTTCTGAATCTATTGCTTTAAAAACGATCACAAAAAGAATCTAAAAGCAAAAATTTAATATTTTAAATTGATAAATTACATTCAATGGTCTTAAAAATGTCCAGTGGTTGTAATCAATGATATAATCACATTTGAACTCAATCAATAGTCCGTTCTTAAAGAGGAAGAAGTTTGAACTTCATTCCAACCAGTATCTAATACCCCCTTTCCCACAAGAAATCTTTAACGTTTCTCGATCAGATCATCAGGGGGTCTGTATCCCACAGTGTGATGTCATGGCCCTGACAGTTTGCAGTCTGTGAATTGTGGTAAATAATTGCTTTTTCCACCTGCCAGGCAAGCAATATCTCACTCTGTGCATAGAACCCTCAGTTCTGCACAGATCATCTGGCATAACTAAAGATGTCACCACCAGTGATACATTTCAGAATGTAGATTAGGGAGAGGAAAAATTTTACAATGGGCAAACACTGACTAAATAATCAGTGTATAATGTACAAAATGTATATTGTAAAAAACAAGCAATTTATTGTTGTTTTCATTACAGTTCCTTTTTAGCTTATCAGTTTAAATATTGTGTAGATGTGGCTGTTTTGCTGAATCAAAATTCATCAACTAGGTATTTGAAATCTACTCCCTGTTTTGAAGGTTACCTGGCTGCCAGTGCGTAGATTTCAATTCACCGCCGCGCATCTGTTGATCTCGCCGCTGTCGTCCCGTCGCATCTCACTTTCTCTGCCTGTCTCAACGACCGCAGAGTCCTGTGAGCCGGTCAGGAGCCCATTTCATTAGCTCCTGGCTGTGTCTATCAATATTAGCAACTCCCATAGGCTTACATTGATAGACACGGTCAGAAGTCAATGAAATCGGCTCCTGAACAGCTCACATGACTCTGTCGTCATAGAGACGTCGGAGTGGGTGTCCTGAGGATCCCGGCGTGCGTTGTGGACGGCGGTTGCATCGATTCATCGGTATTCCGTCATTATTGTACCAGCAGTCTCTGGTCCTTAAGGGGGCAGAGACAGCTGGTACTTAAGTGGTTAAAGAATCGCAAATAAATGTGAGGCCTATAAAAGTCACTTGTAGGAGAGTCCACTCAGTGCTGAGTAAACCGTTTTCTCTGCAGGCCCCCTTTAAATATGTCATCTAGGCTAACTGTAAATTCCTCCCCCATTCAGGAAATATAATGCAAATGTATTTGGTTTTTGGCCCGAGAAGGTCAGAGAGCAAGGACACCAGCACAGTCTCTCCATCAGTATTGATTAAGTGTCTCTGTGACTCAGGATTTGAGGAATTCCATCCATCTAGCTGTGTATTGATTTGTGTCATGATCTCTATTTCAGGACTATAAACCTAGGTGGAATCATCATCCCCCTTGAAGAGAAGTCCAGAGACCCTCAGGTTGTCTGTTACACAGCTTTCTATGACACAGAGGGGGTGACACACACCAAGAGTGGGGAAAGACAGCCGCTGCAGGTCATCATCCAGGTACTTTCACGGTTTTTATTTGTTTATTAATCTAAAATAGCAGTATTGTTAAATAACGTTCTTTTAGTGCAACCAAAATGTGAGAACATAGATGTAGAATGTACTCTAGCTTATGTTAACTTATTTCTAGGTTAATGACCAGACACTTGAGGTCGTTTCAAAGGGGTTAAATAAAAGGGGTTTATTTACAATTATACATATGTACAAGTTAGATCATACAAAGTATGTGTCTCACATAATGGCTCTATATACCCTATGCACAGTCACACACTTGCATTAGCTGAGCCCCTTTCCATCTCACAGTCCATTGCAGCAGCATTCCAAGAGAGAGAGAACTTCTTAAGCATTGTCTTATATCTGGATACCACAGGCATAAAGACTCCTCCTCTGTGTTATACATCATCAATAGTTCCTGCCCTTAGCAGCTGGGGGGGGGAAGGAACTTGTTGTAGCTAGTCCCATGGACCATTGTTGACCAAACCAGACAAACCAGCTTCCTCTCAGCTTTCTCCTCAATGGCCATTTGTGGGGGCTGGGGTCAGTGTCAGAGGCCATTGTCTTTGCTGTGTTATTTACTCACATGCAGATGTGTGTAGTTGTAAACAGTCATTTATGAAACACAGGCTTTGCGCAAGGCCCCAGCTGATCAACTAGATTCACTGTAAATCTCTCATAGCAACATAAATGTCCAGACATACTTTTCCATTAAGGCACACATGGAAATACAGTTTATACCGATAAAATACAACAATAGACCATTTTGTAAGTCTCGTAACCTATATACACACACTTTCTGCTGCCTGAAACAATGGTTTAGGAATAGGATTAGTTTTCGGTATAGTGAATTCGAACCCCCAAATACTCCTGACTGCTGATGTTCAGCACCGGAACTGGTGGACAGGGTCAGCAGGATTTCACTGCCCCGTGTGTCACGTTATGCTTCCCATGACTCCGATACTTGTTCTCTCTGGTTTGGAAGAGGAAGGATCAGTCATGTGAGACGCACCATGACATGCAGGGCAGTGAACTCATCCTGACCCAGTCCTCTCGGTGGAGTGCTGAACAGTGGGGTCATGAGTATTCAGGTGTTTGAATTCACTACATCAAATACTAACACTATTTAAGACTGTTACAAGTAACAGTTTTAGAACGCTTGCTTCACAGACACGCTGCCCAACCCTCTGCTGAGCAGCCTGTTCAGCTCTATGGAGAGGGGAACAAAAAGAGGGAGCAGGAGGCACCTCGCCATGGCAACCAATAAGCTTGTCATTGGTGTTGCTCAGACACTACTTTAAGAGACACTGAAGCGAAAAAAAAAATTATGATATGATTTTTATGTGTAGTACAGCTAAGAAATAAAACATTAGGAGCAGAGGCATAAGTCTAATATTGTTTCCAGTAAAGGAAGAGTTAAACTCCAGTTGTTATCTATGCAAAAGAGCCATTGAGCTCCACGACTTTCAAAGTCACAGAGAGCTCTGTCTTCTAAAGCTTGTAATCTCAACTCTCAGTCACTGTAATTTCTTTTTCTCTGCACAGAAGGGTTCAAAGGTTCACTAGCTTGCTCTGTAAAATCATTTACAATGCTGAGTAGTATGTAAACTGCAAATATTAGCGAATGATGCTATTTTATTAAAAAAAAAAAAAACTATATAACTGAAAATAAAAATATGAGAATATTTTCTTTGCTACTAAAGTTCTACTAATTATCCGTATTACACAACCAATTCATTATATCATTTTTTTTTCGCTTCAGTGTCTCTTTAAACTCCTCTGAACGTTGGTGATTTAAATCTACGCCCTGTGTGTGGCTTTATATTCCTTCCAGGACGTAGATTTCACTCCCCGCTGCCATCTGCTAGCTCTCACCGTTACTGCCCGCTGTTTACAACGCTGCACCTGCTCGTTCTGCTGTCACCCTGACAACAGAGCTTCAGTATATCGGGTAGCAATTTAATTGGCTTCTGACCCCGTGATTGCTGTGAGCCTATCACATCAATCAAAGGCATGGATGCTCTCGTCTTAACCACTGGAGGACCACCCCCGTGGCCAGGCTATTTTTTACAATTCAGCGCTCTGCAGCTTTAACTGTGTGTTGCAGAGCCATACAATGTTGCACACTAATGGACCCCCACCCTTTTCTGCCCACCAACAGAGCTTTCTTTTGGTGGGCTCTGGTCGCTTCTGCAGGGCTTAGTTTTTATTTTTTATTATTATTAATTTATTTGTAATTTTTTTATTATAAATGACTATTTTTTATTTTATTTCCCCCAATCAGAGCGATCAGCCTATGAGAGGGGATCGTGATAAGAGCCTCAGCAGGGGACAGCCGAGTGACAGGGCTGTCCACAATACAGCGCTGCAGTGGATCGCAGCCCTGTGCAAACACAATTTTCAGTCTAATCGCGGCGATCGCTGCTGGCAGACTGTTGACAGAGCTCCGCTCCGTCACTCAAGTGGGGAAGCGCGCGCGATCCCTGCTAATCTCTGCCCACCGTTCTTGACACCTTTTGGCGTTACGTGGTCCTGGGGCTGCCACCTTCCCTTGAGGCTGCCATCTTAAGGGGTTAAAGGGGCCATAGCTGTCCAGTCCCAAAGTGGTTAAATCAGGCCTGAACTCTTGCACAGCACACAACTCTTTATTCCACATATAGTTGAAAAAATAGCTCTGTGTTTACTGTTTGGCAGATAAACCTGTCTAATATCGGCAATGGTGAATAGACTGAAGGAGAGCACTGACCAGGCAGCTCTCCATATAGTAGTAAACACAGAGGCTTAACCCTTTCAGTGCCTTCTGCAATTAAAACTTCAGTGTTTTTTAAATTTCCATACATTATACTGAAGATTTTTTTCCATAGATATTATCATGATGTGGCTGAGCAGAGAGGAAGTTTTGAGTTTAGTACCACATTAAAGTACAAAGGTCTGTCATTTAATGCTCCAGCATTATGAATCGCTAATTATCACCTCAGCAACATTGGGCACACCTGTACACATTCTAGATTTTCACCTGTATAAAATTGTATCAGGTGATTGAAGCACGATGCTGGTGATTTGATTTGAATGGAGCCTCCACAAACGATTGGATGGAGCTATGCTCCTGATGGCAAATGCACATTGGATGGTCAGTTTGTAGTATTGGACTAAGATGTGCAGTATGCTATGTTGTAGCTGCTTAACTTCTAGCAGGCCAACAACTTTGTGAGTGCAAATGGCTCATATATATGTTTATCATACTTGCTGTGATCCCTAACACAGAGGGCTTGTTAACTAGGGCGTTTTTTTGTTGTTGTTGTTGTTTTTTTGAGCGCTTGTGCAATGATTCACATCTGAGCAGTTCGTTTCTGATCCGCTCAGCAAAGCGCTGCCTGTACCATTTTCTGAGTGTTTTTGCTCAATAGAAGATATAGGTAAATCTTAAGCGCTTGAAAAGGCTCTTTGTATAGCGATTTTCCCCAGCGCTTTCATGAATAAATACATTGTATTCATTTCCAGGTGAAAGAGTTCACTTCCTGACTGAGGTCAGGAAGTGAAAAAAACGATTTGCTTTGCAAAAACGCTTAGAAATGCGTTTTTCTAAGCACAAAGCGCAGGAAAAAGCGGAGGAAAAAACTCTTAATAAGTCGCTCAGCGCTTGTGATGGCGCTGGTGATTTATGATGTGAACAAGCCCAGAAGGTCTGAGAAATACTTAACAGAGCTGCCTGCAGCTATTTATACCTTTGTTCAGGACCATTGTACTTTCTTGTGTGGCTTAAGGTCAACACACACCATACAATCTTGGTTGTACAGATTTACCAAATCTATGTAGTATAAGGGCCAACAGATTGAAAATACCTTGAATTATTGATTGGATAAGCTCTTATACTACATGAAAGTGGTAAGATTGAACAACCAAGATTGTATGGTGTGTGTTGACCCTTAGGGCCCGTTTCCACTATAGCGTTGCGGAATCACCGGCGAATCACCGCAGGCAAATCGCATGCGGGTGCGATTCCGCGTGCATTTTTTGCCGCGATTTTGCATGCGATTTCGCAATAGGTAAGGCTGTATGCGAATTTAACCATGTCACTGCCTATGTAAATTAACATTAATACCTATGCGAAATCGCGGCAAAAAACGCATGGGGAAAACGCATGCGATTTCCCTATTAAATACATTGCGTGCGATTCGCCTGCATTCCACACGCAGGCGAATTCTGAGGGCCCTACCCTGCAGATTTTTTCTGCACAGAAAAACGTGCGGGGAAACGCACAAGTGGAAACAGTCCCATCCACTTGTACTGACTGTGCGAATCCGCATGCGGGCAACGCATGCGGATTCGCGATAGTGGAAACGGGCCCTCAGTCATACCACTGTGTGAGGTGCTAATGGCAGTGCTAGGCTTGTGTGGATTCAACATAGCACTAAAATGTTTCATTTTGATTTATGACTATTGCTCTTCGCAGATCTTTACATTTTGCTTGAGGTTTAAAGAAAACCTGAGATGATGATTGAAAGAAAAATATACATACGTATCTGGGGTTTCCTCCAGCCTGATCACTCCCTCGTAATCCTCAGTCACCTCCCGATTCTCCTGCAATTGACTCTGGGAAGTCCTCCGGTCCGGGGACAACTGTACATGTGTGTCTAACCCACGTGCACACTCCCGTCGCCAGGAGTGTTCCCCAGTACTACGTCAGTACTGGAGAACAGAACATTCCCGAGGATGGGAGCATGATAAGTGATTGTGTGTGGCAGGACGGCACCTGCGCTGACTGGTTCCTACAGGATGACTTACTGGGACCGGTTGCAGACAAACCAGGTGGTGAGTGAGGACGACGTGGGAGCGATCAGGCCGGAGGGGACTGGATGAAGCCCCAGGTATGTATGATCTTTCAATCACCAACTAAGGTACATTTTAAAGGGAATCTTAACTGAGAGGGATATGGATGTTTCCTCCTTTTAAACAATACCAGTTACCTGGCAGCCCTGCTTGTCTATTGGCTGCAGTAGTGGCGGAATCACACCTGAAACAAGCATGCAGCTAATCCAGTCTGACTTCAGTCAGAGCACCTGATCTGCATGCTTGTTCAGGGGCTGTGGCTGAAAGTACTAGAGACACAGGATCAGCAGGGAAGTCAGGCAACTGGTATTATTTTAAAAGGAAAAATCCATATCCTTCTCAGTTTAGGTTCCCTTTTAGCCGGCCAAACACATAAAGGTTATCCCCCCCCCCCCCCCCAATAGTCTAAAAGGGTTGATTCCTTTCTGAAATGAATCGATTCAGAAGGAACTAATACCTACCGCACACTGCAAATAGAATTTTTATAGATTCCATCAGGGAATACATAAAAAATAAATAAAGCTGCTGTTGCACTGTTCCATGCAGTGCTCCATTTTTCCTTGTAAAGTGGACCTGAACTCATAACTTCCTATCTGCTCTAAAAGATAAGAAACAGCATGATAACCTTTAAAGAAAAACATAACATTGTTACAGCTGGTACAAATTCTGCAATACATCTGCAGTGTGGCTCCTTCCTGCTTTCATGGAAGCAGACATGGTTGAACTCGATGGACGTATGTCTTTTTTCAACCAAACTAACTATGTAACTATGACATAGTGTTAACATCCTGTGTTTACAAATTGGCTGCTTTGCCGAGGCAGCCAGCTGACACAGCTGAGAGATCAAATTACAGTTGTGATTAGTCACAGATGAGGAGGAATTATACAGGGGCCGCTAAACTCTCTAAATACATACAGGGTGCATGTCTCTGTTTTCTTTCTATCCTGTGCAAACGTTCAAGTCCACTTAAAAACCTCTAGATCAGCCTTTCTCAACCTTTTTTGGGCCGAGGAACCCTTAAAAGTTTGTTTTGAAATCTCAAGGGAACCCCTGTATGAAAATGATGCAGAGAAACGTCGCCATTTTGATTGCAAACTTAAAAAGTTTACTAATTGGCATTTTATCAGCACTAATGTCATGTATTATGTACAAACAATGTTGCACAAATAAATGGCACCAATCTACTACCCTAGCAAATGCAGTAATCATGTCACATAATAAATACATGAATCACCAACATATACAATGTGGCAATCACCCCACATACACATTGCACCAATCTACTACCATAGCAAATGCAGTAATCATCTCAAATAATTAAATGCATTAATCACCCCCTGTATACAATGCGGCAGTCACCCCACATACAAATTGCACCAATTTACTACCATAGCAAATGCAGTAATCATCTCAAATAATAAATGCAATAATCACCCCCTGTATACAATGTGGCAGTCACCTCACATACAAATTGCACCAATTGACTACCATAGCACACACGACCATTCAGCAATTACCCCATATAAAATGCAGTAGTAGGCATATATGCAGTGCATTCATCACACATAAGAAGTCAATGGTGTCATTGATACTACCCAGTATACTGTAAGTAGGCAGGAATAGGGGCCTCCAGTATAGGTAACTAGGCATAGGTGTTCCCAGTATAGCTAGGCAAGAATACACTTGCCTAAAAGATTATTAGGAACACATGTTCAATTTCTCATTAATGCAGTTATCTAATCAACCAATCACATGGCAGTTGATTCAATGCATTTAGGGGTGTGGTTCTGGTCAAGACAATTTCCTGAACTCCAAACTGAATGTCAGAATGGGAAAGGTGATTTAAGCAATTTTGAGCATGGCATGATTGTTGGTGCCAGATGGGCTGGTCTGAGTATTTCACAATCTGCTCAGTTACTGGCATTTCCACGCACAACCATTTCTAGGGTTTACAAAGAATGGAGTGAAAAGGTAAAAACATCCAGTATGCTGCAGTCCTATGCCTTGTTGATGCTAGAGGTCAGAGGAGAATGAGCCGACTGACTCAAGCTGATAGAAAAGCAACGTTGACTGAAATAACCACTAGTTACAATCGAGGTATGCAACAAAGCATTTGTGAAGCCACAACATGGTGTAGGTGGCCTCCAGTATTGGTAACTAGGCATAGGTGTTCCCAGTATAGGTAGGCAGGAATAGGTGGCCTCCGATATAGGTAACTAGGGATAGGTGTTCCCAATATAGCTAGGCAGGAATATGTGGCCTCCAGTATAGGTAAATAGGCATAGGTGTTCCCAGTATAGGTAGGCAGGAATAGGGGGCCCCCAGTATAGGTAACTAGACATAGGTGTTCCCAGTATAGGTAGGCAGGAATAGGAGTCTCCAGTATAGATAATTAGGCATAGGTGTTCCCAGTATAGCTATGCAGGATTAGAGATGGCCCGAACCTCCGATTTTAGGTTTGTGAACCTCCGCAAACATTTGTGAACCGCAATAGACTTCAATGGGGAGGCAAACTTTGAAAACTAGAAACATTTATGCTGGCCACAAAAGTGATGGAAAAGATGTTTCAAGGGGTCCAACATCTGAGTTTTTGCATGGATGAGTGGGTTAGACGCCAAAAGTCCCGGGGAAAAATCTGGATTTGACGCAAAGCAGCATTTTAAGGGCAGAAATCACATTGCATGCTAAGTTGGGAGGCCTAAAGTGCTTTAAAACATCTTGCATGTGTATACATCAATCAGGGAGTGTAATTAGAGTACTGCTTCACACTGACACACCAAACTCACTGTGTAACGCACCGCAAACAGCTGTTTGTATAGTGACGGCCATGCTGGACTGGTGCACACCATGGCAAGAGTGCAGGCCGTGGCGGTTTTCAAGCCCATATGGCGGGTTTCAAGCCCCGAGACACTCCATATAGTCGGCGGTTATTGCTTCATTGTGATCGCAAGCCCTTTCACCGCGGCAAGGTAACGATCACGAAGGGGAATTGGCACATGTACATGCCTTTTGTTTTGTTGCTGCAGTGCAGCCAGAAAAATAAGGCAGGCATGAACACGCACCAGAAAAATTATTATAGCAAAATTCCGCCTGGAGTCCTGGACCCTGTTGGTGTTGGCGGAGAAGGCAGTCAAGCGGCCTGCAGACAGAGATGCTGTGTGGGGACCGACTTAGTCTTGGGGCAGGCAGTCACACGGTGTGCAGGCAGAGATACTGTGTGTTGGGACTGACTTCGTCTTCGGGCAGGCCTGAGCGTGCTTTGCAGAGCAGGCATCCATGGTCAGATGGACCCTTGACCCAACGCTGTGTGCCAGAGATGTCACCACTTGCCTTTCAACATTACAGTACAGTTTAGGTATCTCCTTTTTTGAGAAATAATTGCGGCCTGGTATCTTCCACTGCGGTGTGTGGCTTTGCTTTTGTGTGCTGCTTTGCCTCAGGGGGTCATCCCATTGCAGTTTGTGCTTTGTAATCATGTGCCTTCGTAAGGTAGTTGTCCCTACATGGGTCTTGGTCTTTCCACGGCTCAATCTTCGGTGGCAGAGAGTACAGATGGCATTGCTCTCATCTGAGGCAGACACACAAAAAAAATGTCCACACTGCTGAGCCCTGGGATGATGGCACTTTGGTGATGGCTGCCGATGGAGTGTAAAGTGGAGTGCCAGAATTAGAGCAGGAGGAGGAAGATATGTCACACTTCCGTGCGGAAGCTGAGGGAGATGAGGTGTTCTGTGTTAAATAGTCAACTATGTCCTGACAATATTGGGGGTTGATGGCACATGCCTTCTTCTGAACACTGTACTTTGGTCGAAGGCCGCACGAAGTCACGACAGCGCGACCTCGAACAGACCTGCCAGGTGACCTGCCTCTTTTTTTGTCCATATTGGGGGGATAAAGTGAAAGGTATGCACTGACTTGGCTAATACAATGTACGGTCACACAGGTGCAGTGAACAGGTATGCAGTGACTGGTGGTATTAAATAGCACACTGCGTGCGCTCACATGCAGTGCTGCTGGGTATTACAAATGTGCACCTGTCACACACACGTACCGTGAACAGGTACAGTGACTGTGGCATTAACAATGCGTGCGCTCACGTAGGTAGGTGGACTAAACAGTGAACAGGTGCAGTGATTGGGATTACAAATGTGCAGCTGCCTGTTACACACACAGGTAGTCACTGAATGTGCTGGGCCTGGTAGTGGCACAGTAGGAATTAAGGGGCCAGAGGCCAGCTGCGACTGACTGACAGGGCTGTATATAAATATAGTGCAAGTGAGCCACACACACAAAAAAAAAAAAAATAGATCACAAGAACAAGATAGATCACAAGAGCAAGCTAACAAGCCTATAAGAGCCTAACTATGCTTTCGCTATGAGAGTCTGCAGCAGCTCTCCCTTCTCTAATTACTGCAGGCACACGGGTGAGTCCAATGCCTGACGCTGCCTGCATTTTATAAGGAGGGGGAGGGCCTCCAGGAGGGAGTGTAGCCTGATTGGCTACAATGTGCCTGCTGACTGTGATGTAGAGGGTCAAAGTTGACCCTAATGATGTACTATGGGGGCGAATCGAACTTCCGGAAAAGTTTGCAGTTCTCCGCGATCGCGAACCCTGGAAGTTCGCCGGGAACCGTTCGCCGGCGAACCGTTCGGGCCATCTCTATGCAGGAATAGGGGACTCCAGTATAGGTATAGCCCGGCATAGGTAAATCCAGTAAAGTTGCCCCCAGTCTCTGTGCGGCAAGCTATCACCCCATCTACATCCTGACACGCTCCCCCGCCGGCAAGAACACACAAAACATACCACCAGCTGCCTGTCATCTCTTCACCCTCAAACTCAGCCGTCTTTTTCGCCGCTGCCTCCAGTCCTTGTGCTAGCTACATCCTCATGTCAACCCGACGCTTGCGCACTTACGCAACATTGAAGGGCGCAAAAACCGCCCGATGAGAGAGCAGACTTTGCTCTCTCATTGGGCGGTTTGTGCGCCCTTCTTCAATGCTCAGCAGTGATGCGCCACTGAATCAATCCGCTGGTCGCATCGGAGAACTAGTGGGACTATTTTGTCCCACGGAAGAGGCAAAATGCAGCGGAACCCCTGAGGGATTCTCAAGGAACCCCGGTTAAAGAACGCTGCTCTAGATGTGTCATTCTGCTTCTGCTACAAGTACATTGTCCAGATTTGTGGCTGAATTTGATAGACTCGTATCATATTTTTTTAACCTAGATACTGTAACTATGTAAGAGAGGAAATGGGCAGAAACAGTGTAAATCACGATTCATTTAGGCTATGTAATACCATAACCTGCCTACAAATACTGAAACTAGTCTGGTTTAAAGCAGAACCATTTTTTTTTCCATTAGAGAGGTGTATATAGAGTACATACAGGGGTAAGCCCCTGTATGTCCACCTTAAAGTACATCTGAACTGAGAGTGATATTTATTTATTTATTTCCTTTTTAACAATACCAGTTGCCTGGCAGTCCTGCTGATCATTCTAGCATCAATAGTGTCTGAATCAACCACCAGAAACAAACATGCAGCTAGTCTAGTCAGACATCAGTCGAGGTGTCTGATCTACCTGCTTGTTCAGGTTATATGGCTAAAAGTATAAAGGGGCCCTTACACCTAACGATTTTCCCGCCGACATACGGCCAATTCGATCACAGTGATCGAATAGGCTGTGAAATCGCCGCACACACCGCTGTCAGAACGATCGTTCCCGTCGATCCGTCCGTGCGGAGGATTTTCCTCGATCACCGGCGGGTTGGGAGTGCGTCGATAGCAGCGTTCGAATGCCCGACGACCGACGCCATACAGCGGGTATACATTACCTGTTCCGGCCGGTGCGAGTCCCCTGGTCCCCGCTGTCTTCTTTCCGCGCTGGGATCCGGACTGGCTGCAGCTACACAGAACTTCCTGTCCCGGCAGGAAGTTTAAACAGTAGAGTGCCCTCTACTGTTTAAACTTCCCCTGGACAGGAAGTTCAGTAGCTGCAGGAACGGTCTGGAGCCCGGTGCGGAGAAGAAGACAGCGGGGACCAGGGGACTTGCGCCGGCCGGAACAAGTAATGTATGCGGGGGGGGGGGGGGGGGGGGGGCCGGCAGCAGCGGCAGCTCCACAGAATGTGATCGGTTTCAGGCTGAAATCGATTCACAATCTGTTTGCACTAAAGGTGGCCATACGATCCCTTTCTGATCAGATTCGATCAGAGAGGAATCTATCTGTTGGTCCAATCTGATGGCGAATCGACCAGTGTATGGCCACCTTTTTAGAGGCAGGAAAGCCAGACAAAATGCATTGTTTAAATGAAGATAAATATGCCAGCCTCCATATCACTCTCAGTTCAGGTGTGCTTTAAGAAAATAATTATCAACATATACAGTACTTTTCATGGAAGGTTTTAGATCTCCCAGCAGGAAAATTACAGAGTTTTTTAATCTTACTATGAAATAGCTGGCTGGTTAACCTGCATTATTCATTTATTTTATCACTTTATATTAGCTGAAGTCCTGATGTGTGAAAGCTGAAGTGTTACTTCTAAGTGTTGGTGTGTTGGGTTCCTCTGTGTTTTTTTTTTCTTCTGTGAAATGTAAGAAGTAGAAGTTTTTCTGAGAATCAGAACTGAGGGCAAGTGGCTAACCTATTTTCTCGTATGAAAAGAAGGTGCTGAAACGTATGCCACCCACAGAATGAGTCAGTAGTTGTCAGATGTATGGTCTTAGGGCGTAGAAACCGCAAAGCTAATTTACTAAGGATCTCCTAGACTGGAGGACCTAAATGGACCAGCACCCCTTGTGTAGATTTATAAACCGGTTGTCTGCTATTAGGGATGGAGGTTTGCAGCTTCTGCCTTCTTATCATATCAAAGTGTAGCAAGAATTGCTAAAAGGTTATGAATTTGTGGCACCTAACTCGGGGAGGGAGAAAACTTATTGTTGTTCTTACCCAGGTGGTGTTAGGCACAACAACCTGTGACAACCCCCTTCCCTACAAAGACATATACACATAAAATGTATGGAGAGAGGAAGGGGTAAGAATGAGTGGGGTAGCATTAGACAAGAATTACAGTACAGGGGTCATTGGAAACATGCAAGACATCACAGGGGCACTGCAAAAGCTGGAATATGCCAGTGTTTCCCAACATTTTATTGGCATGTACCCCTTGTAAAACCCTGTATTTACCAAGTACTCCCTAGCATAGTAAACATTATCACATGTACCCCTTGACAAATATATATTTAATTCTAGTACATGATAATTTTCTAAAACTCTAAAATTGTTGTTCTTGGTTAAGGTGCCCATGAATTACACCATCTCAATTGAATTGTACAATCTCACAAAATCAATGTAGTAGAAGAGTTGACTGGAGGTAAACCTGTTTTTTAATGAACCTGCCATGTCAAGCTCTCCATTATAACTAATCCAGGTTACTAACCCCAACCTCCCCCCCCCCCCCCCCCCCATTGAATTGTTGCCCAACTCTAAGCTGTAAGTCTTACCTGATGACCTGATGCATAACTTTAGACCTTTCCCTCTAGTATGATATTTAACCCTAACTTATTCCCCCTTAACAATACCTAAAACTATCAAGAAAAACTAACCTCACCATGACACCCATGCTAACCTAGAAATAAAAAACAGATATACAAGCAGATAAATACTAGTTCTACTTACATAACAGATGTATTGCACTGTCCACGTTATGATTCCTGTGAATTTTACAAAGGAAAAGCAGAGAATCCTATTCTAGACAGTTTCCATCTTAGTTACCTTTGACCTCCTGACATAATTTCCTCCCTCACTCTTTTTTTGCCCTCCTGCTCTAGAATGCTCTCTAGAATCTTCAGACACTCTTACTGAGGTCTATGCTAGGAAGTGCACTGTCTTATGTCATTAGAAGGTGTGTGTGTGTGTGTGTGTGTGGGGGGGGGGGGGATAAAGGGAAGAAGAGGAATATATTATATATAAAAAGACCCCCCAGCATGCAACTGTTTGGCAATGGCATTTAGGGGCTGTGCTCCTAAAGGTATGTGATTACTCCAAACCATAACAGCAGAAAAAGTTTTGAATGCAAGATTAGCATCTCTATCACTGAATACACTCAGAACAAGTGCTGTCACCACTGACAGCCAAACCACCATGGTAAATGAGCCTGCTTTCCCCCTCAGGTTGGATGAAAACCCCAACTGTAGTAAATTTCACTAGCAGTTACTTAATTAAGTAGTAGTGGCAGTAATCATGTTCAGCAATATGGAATGTTCATTAGTGTAAACAGCACTTGGCAAGAAACATCATTGTTTCCTTGGAAAGATCCCAAAAAGTTGTGGTTGCACCAGGCAGTGGGTCATGTGCTGCTGATAACATTAGATAATGTTCTCCCTGCCTCATTAACATCTGACAACTTTCATAACTTTCAACAGATCCTATTTATGTAAAAACAAAAAGGCACCTTCTTAGTAGCCAGAACAATACCTCTATTTGTACTGTGTATTATGGGAGGTTGTTAAACTAAAAACATCTACATTGTCTAAATTAATACGGGAAGCAATTTTTAAACTGACTTCGGATGTCATTTTTCTCGCATGCACATAATGGCAATTTAGGAATCCTTATAGTTTTGCGTAATCGTAATTCACAATTACAATGCAAAATCGTAATGCAAAATTTAGGGAAAATCAAATTTTTTTGGGGAAACTTAATCAGGAATTGAAAATTTCACCTAATTTTCACATCATTTTGTGCTGAATTTAGCGGGTAATAGCAAAGCCCCCATATGTGCTATCGTCACCAAAAGGTTTTTTTGACAAATAATTATTTGACTTGTTCCTACTATTCCCCTTAAATGGAGTCTGAAGCCATTTAAAAAACAAACAAACAAACAAACGAACAGGTACTTACCTAAGGAGAGGGAAGGCTCTAGGTCCTATAGAACCTTCCCATTCCTCTCCTGCTTCCCCCTTTCCACCACAGGCTCCCCTATTAGCAGTCTCCAACTGATGGGTCGGAGGCTGCTCTCCGCCATTGTGGTAGGCTTTGGAAGTCTCACGAAGATGGGCCGCTCCGTACTGCGCATGTGCAGTACGGAGCCCCCCCCCCACCCCCCCGTCTTTGGGAGCACTTGGGCTCCCCAGGACTTCCAAAGCTTCCTAAAACTGTTAGAGGCAGAAAATCAGCAGAATAGCCAGGTAACTGGTACTGCTGAAAAGGAAATAAATACGGCAGCCTCCATACCCCTCTTGCTTCAGTTTTCCTTTAACTGCTAAATTTGGTGCCAAATGACGCAAAAATTATGCAAAATTACGAATGGGTTACACAAAATCAAAATGGCCGTAACTGTGAAACTGTTGGTGAAATTTTACATAATCATTAGCAGATTACGATCATCACTTTGGATCATTTAGGGGTCATTTACCTATGAAGTTGTGCTAATTGATACACTGCAGTGGTTCTACCAAGTGAAGTGTGAGATGTAGATGCCTCTTTGTTGCCAATCTGACATATTCACCCAACACTTTACACAGTATATGGTCTCATCACTAACTTCCACTCAGTGGAGCTCACAATAAAGATACCCAGATAGCTCATGGTGACCCAGAACTACAACAGAGCCATATCAATCCATGCCATTCACTGATGAGTAATAGAAAGTCGGAAACAGGCTGTATACATATTGGATTAAGGCAGGAGTTACCGCTTTATTGTACCCCGTGAGATAGTGCTGCAACACAGGCAGCCAGGCCCAGCAGAACAAAGTAGAAAAGGATGGTCCGCACACCATGGATTGATTGGATTGGATTGATGTGACTCAGTAAAATGTAAAAGCTATAGGCTAACTATACACCAGCGGTCCTGGATGTGTACCTGGCTTTCAAGGGCATAAATAGATAATTTTCATATTTGGGTGTAATGCATCATGGGAAACCACACTGGCTCACTTAAAGCTGAATTATGTTTCAATGCAAAAATAATATTTCTTCTGCGTTAAAGTAAAATTGAAGCTCCTTAGAATAAAAAGGCAGATACTCACCTATGGAGATGAAAGGCTTTGGATCTCCTAGAGCCTTAAAATACTCCTGTACTATAAATAAATGACCTGTAAAAAAAAAAAAACGTACATACTCTAGGTTCCATTAGTTGCCTTTTCTGCCTCGTTAGCTTTCCCGTTTCACCGCCGTGTCCTCTTGTATATACCGGTGCAATGTTTGATTGTGCTGCCCTAAAGCTGCCTTCCAGTCTGAGTAATGCGCATGCTCAGTGGCAAATTTATAGGTATTACATCAAATCTCTCCGCAGCCATGCCTCCTACAAGCCCCAAATTTGAGTTGTATGGAGGGGACCCCTGAACTACCTCTGTGCCAAATTGCAGCCCTTAAATGCCACTGGTTTCTGAGATAGATCAAACAAATCGATCTCAGGAACTAGCGGGTGTTGGGAGCTGCAATTTGACGCAAAGGTAGTTTTTTTTTTGGAGGGGGGGGGGAGGTCCCCTTCATACCCTTAAAATTTTAGGGATGCTCAACCTACCCCCTTCTTCATAATTTTGCTAGTATGTAACTACCATGTTAGCTGCTCCCAGCCTGTATTCCTGAGTTTCCCGTTCGCATGATAAGTAATAGTAGTTATGCATATGATTTGCATCTGAATTGAATGTGAAGTGTGCAGATAGCTTATTATAGGTGCTGCGCATGTGAGCCGTTGGTCATTTCAGATGCAGCCTTTGTGGTATGCGCTGGCCCTCTCCCTGCTGTCCATTAAAATGTAAGTTACACATTTTTGCTTAGCTGCTTCCAAAGTTATACATATGATGATTTTAATTTAGGTTAGGCCACTTGCCTGGAGGTCTGCCTCACTGTGGTGCAAGTGTCCAGTATATTATACTTTGCATGCAAACTATAGTGGAAGCCAAAGTTCCTCCATAGTATAATAAATGTAGCATTTGTTTTGGACGCAGGGCATGCATTTTCAGCCTAATAGAGGTGGTGCTTGCCTGAGCGATTAACCAGTCAATTGCAGCATGTTTTTAGGCATGCGCAACCTCCCCCCTTCTTCATACCCTTAAAATTTGTAGAGAGTTGGAGGCATGCCTGCTGAGATATTGCCCGGCGCATAAACCAATAAGAAATCTGGCAGCACAGGATTGTACTGCGCCTGTGGGGCAGCGTAAAATTCAGGGAAGCACAATTGGAAACCGCACCGGCATTTTCAATGCTATGACGATGAGAAGCAAGTAACTTGGATGTACTTCTGGGTCAGCACCATAGCAGTGAAGATACCAGCATATACAAGAGGACACAGAAGCAGAACAGGAGAGCTGACAGAGTGGGAAAAGGCAGCGAGGGGAACCTGGAGTAGGATACCGTGTTTCCCCAAACATAAGACACTGTCTTATATTAATGTTTGCTCTCAAAGATGTACTAGAGCTTATTTTCAGAGGATGTCTTATTTTTGGGCAAACACTGGTATTTTTCCTATATAAAATGTACATGTTGCATGCCATAATGAAACACATGCAACATACACAGAGCTTTCTTGGTTATCACTTACAAGAAATTGATTCTGCTGATCATGTAGGTCAGAGTCTATTTCTTGCAGGCAGATAACTCTGTCAGGCTCCCCAGACCTATGATAGGATAAGCTGTGTGTCTTGGGAAAAGGTAAAGAAGTGAAGTGCTGCTGTTGCTGCTTATCACGACAGGTCAAGAGAGCTGGCTCCAACAAAAACACAAATTGCCTGACACATATACAGTATACAGGACTGTAGAACTCACATTATACTACTGCTCTCCTGTATTCAGGCTTTGTATTGAGCGTGACTTGCTGGTGTCATGTGGGCTGCTGCTAGTTAGGGCTTCAATTCGGGGGATGTCTTATATTTCAAGCATTCTTGAAATTCCTGCTAGGTCTTATTCTCAGGGGATGTCTTATTTTCATAACGGTAGTTATGCTGTGGCGTTTTTCTTACAGGTACTTTATTTACTGGTGGTATAAGTGGGCATAATCGGAGGCTTTCCTAGGGATATTTGATGTTATAAGGGCAGGCAGAGCTCAAGCTTAGCAGGTTGGTTATGGTAAGACAATCAGGGACGGGTATTAAAAGCACCAGTACTAACAGCCTAACTGGCAAATTTTGTGCACAATTTCTCTTTTCTTGAGGTGATGTTATTCATGATTGGGGGTTCTTGGCTAAAGATGGCTCGAACCTCTGGTTCGGTTCGCGCGAACTTTCGCGAACCGCAAAAGACTTCAATGGAGAGGCGAACTTTGAAAACTACAAACATTTATGCTGGCCAGAAAAGTGATGGAAAAGATGTTTCAAGGGGTCTAACACCTGGAGGGGGGCATGGTGGAGTGGGATACAAAAAGTCCCAGGGAAAAATCAGGATTTGACACACAGCAGCGTTTAAGGGCAGAAATCACATTGCATGCTAAATTGGAGGCCTAAAGTGCTTTAAAACATCTTGCATGTGTATACATCAATCAGGTAGTGTAATTAGTGTATTGCTTCACACTGACAGACCAAACTCAGTGTAACGCACCGCAAACAGCTGTTTGTGTAGTGATGGCCATGTTGGACTGGTGCGCACCATGACCAGAGTGCAGGCGATAGCGGTTTTCAAGCCCATATGGTCACCGGGCTGAGGTAGCTCAATGAAAGAACAACAGTGACTGTCCAGCTGATCGAATTTGGTCTGTCCACAATAAAGCAACGACCTTATTATCTCGGGTGTGCCCCCCCCCCCCCCCGAGACACTCATATAGCCGGCGGTCATTGCTTCATTGTGATACGCAAGCCCCTTCACTGCGGCAAGGTAACGATCACGAAGGGGAATTGACCCTACGCGGGTCTAGGTCTTTCCCTGGCTCAATTTTCGGTGGCAGAGACTACAGATGGCATTGCTCTTATCTGAGGCAGACACACACACAAATGTCCACACCGCTGAGCCCTGGGATGATGGCACTTTGGTGATGGCTGCCGACGGAGTGTTAAGTGGGGTGTCATAATCAGAGCAGGAGGAGGAAGATATGTCACGCTTTCGTGCGGAAGCTGAGGAAGATGAGGTGTTCTGTGTTAAATAGTCAACTATGTCCTGACAATATTGGGGGTTGATGGCACATGCCTTCTTCTGAACACTGTACTTTGGTTGATGAGGGCCGCACAAAATCACAACAGCGCAACCTCGAACAGATCTTCCGGATGGCCTGCCTCTTGTTTTGTCCATATTGGGGGGGAGGGGGGTGTGTGAAGTGAAAGGTATGCACTGACTTGACTAATACGATGTGCGGTTACACAGGTGCAGTGAAAAGGTGACTTCTGGTACAACAATGTGCGGTTACACAGGTGCAGTGAACAGTTATGCAGCGACTGGTATATAATATAACACTGCGTGCTGCCACGCAGGTGCACTGAACAGGTTTGCAGTGACTGGTATCAATACAATGTGCAGCTGTCACACACACAGGTACCGTGAACAGGTGCAGTGACTGGTATATAACACTGCGTGCTTCTGTCACGCAGGTGCAGTAAACATGAACAGGTATGCAGTGATTGGTATTACAAATGTGCAGCTGTCACACACACAGGTACCGTGAACAGGTGCAGTGACTGGTATATAATATAACACTGCGGTCACGTAGGTAGGTGCACTGAACAGGTATGCAGTGATTGGTATTACAAATGTGCAGCTGTCACACACACAGGTACTGTGAACAGGTGCAGTGACTGGTATATAATATAACACTGCGGTCACGCAGGTAGGTGCACTAAACAGGTATGCAGTGATTGGTATTACAAATGTGCAGCTGTAACACACACAGGTACCGTGAACAGGTAGTCACTGAATGTGCTGGGTCTGGCAGTGGCACAGTAGGAATTACCAAGGGGCCAAGGGCCAGCTGCGACTGACTGACAGGGCTGTGTATGCAAGTGTCTGTGGGACACACACACACACACACACACACACACACACACACACACACACACACACACACACACACACACACACACACAAAAGAGCTGTTGAGGGGTGCTTTTTTAGCAATAAGTATCAGCAAGGAGCAAGCTAACAAGAGCCTAACTAAGCTTTTCCTAATGTCTCTGCAGCAAGCTCTCCGTTCTCTAATTACTGCAGCCACACGAGTGAGGGAAATAGCCGACGCTGCCTGCCTTTTATAAGGGGGGTGGGGGGCTCCAGGAGGGAGTGTAGCCTGGCTACCAAGTGTCTGCTGACTGTGATGTAGAGGGTCAAAGTTGACCTTAATGATGTAGTATAGGGGGCAGGTCGAACTTGCATATAGTTTTCGTTCGATCGCGAACCACCTATGTTCACATGCGAACCGTTCGGGCCATCTCTATTCTTGGCAAACACCACCTCTTGTAAGGGGGTACATGCTGTGATAATCATGGGCAGCGCTACACTGAGGTATGCTGGGGCACTGGCCTCCCCTGGGAAACACTGTGCCCCCCCCCCCCCCCCTGCTCAGTAACATTAAAATTAAGTGCTTCCAGGCATCCAACAGCATACAGTGAACAGGGTAGGGTCTGCAAAAAACTCCATGTCAGCCCAAGTCTATGTAGGTGTTAAGTAATCCAAGAGTCGTATTTATTTGCCATAAATACCTCATAATCTTAGCAAGATCCCTTGTAATTAGTGTGTTTGGGTGAAACTTATATTTGTGAAAAAATTGCTCTACCTCCTTCTGATTGTATATTCTAGCATTGCCCGTCAACAGGAATAGAGTCTGAAGAAGGCTTACAAGCTGAAAGCTTACTGTTTTTCTTTTAAATTGGCCAATAAACTAGAGCTTGTTTTTATGCAATGCTTAGCTACTAAGATAAGGAATTACACACACAGTGCTTCTCACCCTCCTGCCACTTCCCCCTTCTTTGCGTGTAGAGTCTTGAGATACAGGCTGAGGACTGGAATGATTTGTTTGTGATCTGTCCACACAGGGGTAGCTTGTTAGCAAGTAAGGACTAAAGCATGCCAGAAAGCTACCCAAGTACATCTGTAGGCATGGGCGTCCGCACATAGAGCCAGGGGGGTGCCGCTGCCTCCCCCTGGCCGCCTGCTGCCCCCCCCCCTGGCCGCCGCTCACCCCCCTGTAGCCGCCGCTCACCCCCTCCTGGCCGCCGCATCAGACCTCGATCAGGTGGCAACCAATAGTGCGGGCGCTAGGACCTAGCACACCACACTGAATGCAGAAGTGACATCACTTCCGCATATAGAGCGGGTGCGTCCGGCGCCCGCACTTACTGGTTGGGTCGCCGCTGATCGAGGTCTGAAGTTGCTGCAAGGTGAGGGGGGGAAGAGCGGCGGCTAGAGAGAGGGGGCACCTGTCACTCACTGCCTAAATGGGGGTCCGTCACTCGCTGCCTAAAGGGGTTCCTGTCACTCGCTGCCTAAATGGGGGTCCGTCACTCGCTGCCTAAAGGGGCTCCCTGTCACTCGCTGCCTAAAAGGGTCCCTGTCACTCACTACCTAACCTGGGGGGTCCCTGTCACTCGCTGCCTAAAGGGGTCCCTGTCACTCGCTGCCTAAAGGGGCTCCCTATCACTCGCTGCCTAAAGGGGCTCCTGTCACCCGCTGCCTAAAGGGGTCCCTGTCACTACCTAACCTGGGGGGTCCCTGTCACTCACTGCCTAAAGGGGTCCCTGTCACTATCTGCCTAAAGGGGTCCCTGTCACTCGCTGCCTAAAGGGGTGCCTGTTACTCACTGCCTAACCTGGGGGTCCCCTGTCACTTCCTAACCTGGGGGTCCCCTGTCACTACCTTACTGGGGGTCCCTGTCACTACTTTACTGGGGGGGGGTCCTTGTCACTTCCTAACCTGGGGGTTCCTGGCGCTACCTAAACTAGGGGGCAGCATTTACTTCAACCAGCCAAGCACAGCCCAGCATCACCGCCAGCCAGGTCACAGCATCACCGCCAGCCAGCCTGGCCACAGCATCACGCAAGGCCTTTCAGCCCGCACGTCATCCCCAATCCAGCCAAAAACAGTATTGCCAGACACAGCAGCCAGTAGAGGAGAATTGAGAAGCCAGGTGAGAGGTGTCTACCATATTAAGGGGGCATTCTGCCTATTTATGTGAAATGCTGTCTATGTGCCTCATGACTGCTGAATTTGTCGGGGGCCTCATGATTGCTGAATTCGTCTTGTTGAAGGCCTCATGATTTTTTGGGGGCCTCAAGATTGCTGAATGTCTTGTTGGGGACCTTATGATTTGTTGGGGGCCTCATGATTGCTGAATTTGTCTTGTTGGGGGCCTCAAGATTGCTGAATGTGTCTTGTTGGGAGCCTGATGATTTGTTGGGGGCCTCATGATTGCTAAATTTGTCTTGTTGGGGGCCTCTGGGAAAAGCTGAATCATCATCCTATGAGACAATAGCATTAAATCTACTTTTTAGCTTTTTAAAACGGAAAATAAAACTGGGAGGTTCCAAAAAAAATACATTTTTTAGGAGTAGGATGTAGGAAATTGTTTATCTTCACAGTTTATTTTCCACATTTCTATTTTCCATAGTGTTCATGTATGAGTTAAAACGTTTGTATGAAGTTTAAATTGCGGTTGCCACTTTGCAATAGATAAAGTGACTTTTGGGTTGCAGTTTGGGCACTCGGCCTCCAAAAGTTTCACCACCACTGTCCTAATCTAATGTCCCACATTGCTAAGTTAATGAAAATTTGTCACCACCCGTGGCCACACCCACACTCTGGTCCATGGCCGCACAACATAACCCTCAGGTTTTTCGGCGCACACATCTTCTCAAAAATTTAGCGCGCCGCACCGCTTCTTTCCTTCCTTTTTGCCCCCCCCCCCCTGGAAAATTTCCTGTGAACGCCCATGTCTGTAGGTAATTTATCTTCAACAATAGCACCATCATTTGGATAGTGTGCTCTGGTCAAAAGCCTCTGAGTTCTGTTTGCGATGTTTACATTTGGTTCCTATCATTGCCGAACTAGTAAGCCTTAATTTTATCACCTGAGCTAGGCAAAAAATATCTAAAGCTCTCCATACAAACATTGATTTTGAACACCCAAGTGGGCCCCATCAGCCGGCCATCGTGCCCCCCCACCCCCCCCCCAAAAAAAAAAAATGTGAAGCTGGAGCCGCCACTGGTGATAATGTGCAGAAACATTGTAATAGTCGACCCTTTTTAGATGCAATGACACAGTACTCAATCTTTTGTTGTAAATGTCACCAAGAAATAAAAAACCTTTATGTTAAACCTTCCTCGCACACATAAGAAATGTATCAGATTTTTGTAGGTGTAATAATACAGCAGGGAAACCAATATGAATTTCTCCCAATATTCGGCAGTCTGTCTCCATCTGTGATCTTTTTCTGCATTTAATTACTAATTGGGTGTTTGTTATTCTCCATATGGCATGTGTGAAATTACTTCAGAGTGATGAAATCTGTGCTACAATGATTTATTCATTTAAAGTAAAAGGAAAGCTTTCTGACAAACTTGCACTGCAACAGGGGATCATATATTCAGTAGAAAAATACATATTTTATTTTTCACTTACAGTATGTTGCAGTGTATGGCAATAGTTGTATATGTTATGGCCAAAAACAGAAATTGGCCAAAGTGGGAATTGGTCGACCATTTCTAGAACTGGCCGATTTGACGTCGGCCAAAGTCTAAAATGCTGGGGATTTCTGACATTGACTATTTTGCAAACTAGACGGCCAAAGTCCAAAATGCACAAATCCCAGAACATCCCGGGCCCTGTCCAGCACCATGAATGGCACTCGAACTTCCTCTCTGCTCTGAAAGATACACAACAGCATAATCACCTTTACAGAAAAACATTTCTTTGTTACAGCTTATACAAATCAGCAGTGTGTCTACTTCCTGATTTCATGGAAGCAGACATATTGTTAACATTCTGTGCTTTCAAGTTAGCTGCTCCGCCGCCCGTGGCAGTCAGGTGACACAGGGGAGAGATCAAATTACAGTGGGGATTAGTCACAGATGAGGGTGATGCATGGCTGGGGGTGCTTTGCTGAGCACTTTGCATGGCTGGGGGGCTTTGCTGGGCGCTTTGCATGGCTGGGGGACTTTGGTGGGCAGTTTTCATGGCTGGGGGGCTTTACTGGGTACTTTGCATGGCTGGGGGTACTTTGCTGGGCAGTTTGCATGGCTGGGGGGGGGGGATTGCTGGGTACTTTGCATGGCTGGGGGGGGGCTTTGCTCGGCGCTCTGCATGGCCGGGGGGGGGGGGGCTTTTCTGGGCGCTTTGCATGGCTGGGGGCTGCCTGCGCTACGCACAGGGCTAGTAGAAAGCTAATACTGTGGATGAGGAAGGGCCCTGGCTCAAGGGCCCCGGTGCGGTCACAACCTCTGCATCCCCTCTTGCTACGCCATTGCTGAGGCAGCTGGGCATGGCAGCCATGGTGGTTAATTCAAATAACCTTTACATTTCCCATACTGGCTGATGTCACAAGTCGCGCCAGCCCACCTAAATCCCCAGCAAAACCTATAAGCAGAGGAAGAGCAACCAGCAGAAAGTTATGGACCCCCTCAAGATGATATGACTTAGATTAGGGTTGTACATTTTAGTCACCAAATAGCAAGTAACTCTAAAATATACAGGCCTTTTATGCAGGATTTGTGTTGTCCTGAAACGTCCAACCTTGATAAATCATGGTCTGTATTTCAGCTATCTGAAAAATGCTTTTTATAATTGGTTGTGTTGGATAGGTAGTACATATTGGTTAGTTGATGGTGAAATAATCAATGTATTCCAACATTTTATTTCTGCATTTATCTGATCGCTTGAATGATGCTTTGCTAAAAATTGTACCGTTAGTGATCATCTTAAAGGTACTCTTGCCAGATCATTAAGGAGAGAAGACCGGAGCTGTGCAGGGAGGCTGCGCTGATCGCTGGAACCAGGCTGGGTAATGTATAAGCGGCTGCATTGCATCAGGGATGGGGGGATTGGGGGGGGGGGGGGAGGTACTGGCCCCCTATACTAGCTAGCCTTGTGCTAGCTAAAATATTCAGCAGGAATTAAATCTAATACATTTCACCTGGGGGACTCTGAGGCTACAAAACCTCCTGAGCCACGTAAAGCTCAGGAGGCTAAAGTATACCTGAGATAAAAGGGCATAAAAGTTATATACATACCTGGGGCTTCCTCCAGCCCTCTCCACACAGATTGCTATCTCGCTGTGGTCTAAAGCCTCCTAGATCTTCCCATAGTAGCTCTGTCCTCTGCGGCCAGTCAAGGTCAGTCAGCCTGCGGGCCAGGAGAATGGCCGGGCCACGCCTGCACAGTACACCCAGATAGCCACGCCCACAAAGAACGGGGTTGCAACAGGAGAATCTAGGAGGCTTAAGACCGCGGTGAGGGAGCGATCTGCGCGGAGGGTGCCAGCGGAAAGTCCCAGGTATGTATACAACTTTTATGTATCCTCATCTCAGGTTCACTTTAAAGAGGAGCTGCCAGCTATACTGTCTCCAAACCCCCCCCCCCCCCCCCCCCCCCCCCCCCACATATATATAAGTAGATAAATACTTGCTCTACTTACATAACATATGTATTGCGCTGTCCACATTGTGATTTTTCTGCACATTGTGCAGCAGGCACACAGTTAGAAGCTGGTCTTCCAGCTCATCATTGCCTATATACATTTGTTGCACGCCCTTGGCCTAAATGTAATGGCATCTTTGTAAAAAAAAATGTACCTTCCCCCCATCAAAGAAACAAAAAATTAAACACCAAGTTGAATTAGAAGCACACAGAAGATCACTGCTATGCATCTTTCGCAATCAGGAATTAAACAACTCAGCAGTATGGAGAGTTCAGTGCTTTGTCACAGTGGCATTCTGATAAGACTCTAAAGATAGAATGAAACTATTGAAAAAGTGCTTGTTCTTAGTACTTGTCAAAAAAAAAAAAAGTGAACACTTGTATGGTGCTTTTCTACTGTCGATTCAAACCTTTTCAGAGCTGCACCCACTAAGGGCATGCCCAGTAAGCCACCGTTGAGAGTTAAGGTGGCCATATACTGGTCAGTGTGGCCATCGGATACTGTAGACCCCTAATGCTGGCAATACACGGCTCGATTCTGAGTCATTAAGATGGCTCGGTAGATAATTTCCGACGCGTCCGATCGCCCGCCTGATCGTTTCGCCGCTCAATTCTGCATTGAGGACAATGGAAAAAGATAAGAAAAACGAGCAGAAGATAAGAGAATCGCCTGCAGAATCGAGCGGGGAATCGATCAAGCGAAAGAATCGAGCGGCAAAATCGAGCCGTGTATGCCCAGCATAACGGAAAATTATCTGATCAGAGAGGGATCTATCTGATCAATTCCAAATCTGATCTCCCAGTTGCTACACACTTTAGTTCCAATGGACACAGCTTGATTGATCTTCATGTCACTGCCCTGAAGGGTGGCTTCAAATCGTCGAAAGAAAGATTAGTAGCAGAGTCAACATTTATAAATCTGTTCAAGGCTGTGGATAAAGGCTTGAATAAGGACAAAAACTTTTTATATCGGTATTAGGTTGATGATATGTAATGCCATAAATCTTTCTCAGCCTATATTGCATCCACTCTGCTTGTAGCTAAAACATGTGAAATCACAATTTATGATGCCTCTGTGACAGTCCCAATTGTGTGAGTATTGAGTAAACAAGGAGTCTTATCTATTAGTCATAAATCAGCTAACAACATGAATCAAAATAAAAAGACATCCATAGTACCATGAATTAATTGCATAAACCGCAAGTTCAAAAGTACAGTAATCACAAATTTATTAGGGACGTATCCCTTTAAAAACAATTAAAACCGCTGCGGAGGCAGGGCAAGCAATCATGTAGTGAAAATTTACCACAGTACACTGACACAAGGGAAAGACCAGACTATAACGGAGCACAATGTAGCTGTTTGTTCCGTAACACAAACAGGATTGAAGTCTGACGAAGGCTGCAAAGCTAAAAGCTTACTCTTATTCTTTTAAGTTAGCCAATAAATGGTATCATACCGATTCAGAACTTGTTGCTCAGACTTGACCAGAGACTATTTTGTAGAGAGCAAATGTAATGGTTATTTCCCTGCAGTGTTCCCTCCACTGTTTTAGGGGCGCCTGGTCCACCAGGCTGACCAATCGGTTGACTGGGGCGCCGTGGGGGGAACCGTGACAAACCCCCCGCCAGATTGTGGGACCCCCGTGGTGAACTGACTTGTCGTGTCTAATAGACACCGCGCCAGTTCACTACCCGCAGGTCACTTCAGCCTGCGGACCCTTCCGGTAGGCAAAGCAGGGCTACGGGAAGATGACGCCCGAAGCCCTGTACTGGAGACTATTTGTGTCTCCAGTACAGGTCTTTGGGGCGCCACCTTCCCGTAGCCCTGCTCTCTGCCTGCCAGCGCGGCGGAAGTTTCGTAGCAGCTGGCTGCAGGACAGTTATTGGGGAGCTGTGCCCCGGGAGAGGAGTCTCCAGCACGTGAGTAAAGGCTTTTTTTTTTTTTTTTTTACAGGTGCCCATTATTTTCTGGTGACATGCTTCCCACAATAGGATTATTTTCTGGTGACATGCTTTCCACAATAGGATTATTTTCTGGTGACATGCTTCCCACAATAGGATTATTTAATGGTGAAACATTGCCGCATTATGATTATTTTCATGGGGGGGGGGGGGGGGGAGGCACAGGTTTTCTTGTCCGGAGTGACAAAATGGCTAGAGGCGCCCCTGCACTGTTTAGTTCACTTCTTTCGCCTCTGCCAGGTTTGTGCAGTCTATCGTGGATGTTCCTTCTATTTCAGGATACCCCCGCCTCCCAAATTGTATAGTGGCACCTTCAATCAATCCCCATAGAGCGGAGTTCCTGGAAGGCAAAGGACTGGTAGCTGCTTTGGAGGTTTTACCACCAGGGATCGGAACACTAAGAGGGACAATTCACCTTGAAGAGAAGGATAGTTTGGAATGGAGGTAGCCTGCTAGAGAGGTATCTCCCTTTCTCCCCAAATTTTAATTTAAATGTCTGAAGTTTTTTTTTTCTTTTCCTCTAAAGTGGGAAGGGTTAAGAACCTTTTCTTTGTTCAGTCCTTACATCTCTTGCCACCACAGGAAGTAAGTGGGAGCTGCAATGAAAGCCAGATAGATGTGTTACTATTTCTCACTCTCATGTGAAGACATAAAAGGAACTTTTGGACCTTCAAGTGACTGAACTTGTGAAAAATAAATGACTTGTGGGTTTTAGAAACAGCATATGCATAGCGCACCTGCACGTAGCCAGGCTGCAGTGTGAAGGTCAGACCTATAGCAACGATGTGAAGAAATTCTGTTTTGTAGCCCATGCAGGCTTTTTTTTCTCTAACTTCTTTTGCTAAATAATGTGCACAGAACAAATAAGCGTTTTTGAACTGCTGGGAACAGAGGCACCACAATAGAATAAAATATACTAAAACCATTTAAAAAGGTGGTAGTGGTGGACGTATCTCCCTCAGCAAAGACTCAAAAAGTCGGGATTCAACATAAATCAGACTTTAATCAAAAAGCTCCAAACAGGCAACGCAATTCGCAGGGTTTCACCCACTTCTTCAGGCAATAAAAGGAGCAACTGTGCTGACAGCAAGAAATAGCACTTTTTTGTTTTCCTACTTCTACAGAGAGCAACATCTTAAAGAGGAACTCCAGTGAAAGTAATGTAATAAAAAAAGTGCTTCATTTTTACAATAATTATTTATAAATGATTTAGTCAGTGTTTGCCCATTGTTAAATCTTTCCTCTCCCTGATTTACATTCAGACATTGATCACATGTGACATTTTTACTGCTGGCAGGTGATGTCTGTGGAAGGAGATGCTGCTTGCTTTTTTTTTTTTGGCAGTTGGAAACCGCTTTTATTTCCCACAAAGCAATGAGGTTCACAGACAGGAAACAGGGAGGGGTTTCACCACAATATTAGCCATACAGACCACCCTGATGATCCGTTTGAGAAAAGGAAAAGATATCTCATGGGAAAGGGGGTATCAGCTACTGATTGGGATGAAGTTCAATTCTTGGTTACGGTTTCTCTTTAACCCAAGGGGGGGTCTGGTCTAGTCTCCCCACCTGCCCATATAGTGGTTACCTTGGTGGTAATCAATCCTTGTAAGTATTATTTCAATACATGTAACATTTGGGATTGTCGGACCCAACTTGCTACGCTATCAGGGCTTTCAATTGTCTCCCTTTTGTCTTACAAATAATTGATTTTATTCCTGCAGCCTCCTAAGCAAATCAAAAATCATTAGACAGTGCTGCCTGTTTTGTTGGTCTGAAAGGGCATACAATGGGTACAGTACATATTTAAATTATACCATGGAGTAATAGAAGCCTTGTCTGATGACTTATGCTTTAGATCATGTGAATGCTACGTAAGGGTGCAGGATTGTGTTGTACCAATTTTATTCTATTTTTTTTTTTTTTAATTCTTTCTAGCTGAACTTTATGGATGGATTTTTTTAACCATAATAGTAACTATGTAATGTGCCACCTGCCTAAAGATTGATCACATAAACCCCTTTTTAGCAACACTATTCCCTTATGGTGGGATCTTAAAGTGGATCCAAAATAAACTTTTACTCATTGCATAATTGAGTTCCTTTCATATAGTTTATAGGGCATTCCTCAAGCCAAATACTTTTTTTTTGTTTTAATACTCTAATTCCCTATAAACTAAACAAGCCTAACTCACAGCTTCTCTTGGCACTCTGCCTTAGTAGCAAGGGCTTATGGGAGCTCAGTCTGGGCAGGAGGAGGAGGAGGTTACTAGCCAGAGATTTCAAAGGAAGAGTGGAGGAGGAGAGGGGAGTGAAGTTTTCCCAGGCTGAGGGCTAGAGATGCAGATCAGCTTGCCTGTGTGTAATGTGACAAACAGAACATGGCCGCTCTCATTGTATCACAGGAATAATCATAAACTGCTAAAGCTGATATCTTTTGGAGTCTATTCTTCAAGAGGTCAGAGCCATTTGCGTAGCAAATATTAGGCAAAGGTTTTCCAGTGGTTTGGCGCATAACTTTTTTTATATAATGAGATCTTTGTGTAGTTAAAGAACACCTGACCCGAGACACAGCTACCTAATGTAAGCACATGCTTTATCCACATACTGTACCTATGTGCATTGTCTGTTCCTCTCCTCCTTTTAGCCTCAGTCTCCAAAATTGCTCCTTGAAAAATGTGACTTTTGGCTAAAGTCACATTTTTAGACAGGAAGAGTCAGGCTTATAGCGATGTTCCCTCCTCTCATTCTCCTATTTCCTCCTCTTCCCCGCCCCTAAGGGACAATCGTTATTGTCTGCCTTTTTTAATCAACTTCCATGTGTGATTGCCCAGAAATGTGAACCAGCCTAAAAAACTCCAATTTAGCTCAAGGATGCAGACAAATATGGCTACCTTCAGTTGGCTCACCTGATTAAGAAATACCCACTATCCATGCCCCAAATTCCTAATTCCATCTGGAACTTTCTAGCTAGACCAAAACTAAGAAAAGGGGGCATTTCATTCTGGTATAAATTACTATCGGAATCAGATGGGTCCTCCATGCGTAAATATATAAAAGTGTGGGAATATGACCTAAACACTAGTATTTCAGACTCAGACATAGAAAGAGCTTTCTCAAATATCCATAAATACTCTAAATGTGCCAACCACATAGAGACGGCGCAGAAAATCCTGTCTAAATGGTACTTTACCCCACTCAAACTCTCCAGATTTTCCCACAACACATCTAAAGATTGCTGGAGAGAATGTTCACAAACCGGGTCTCTGCTCCATCTCTTGTGGGATTGTAAAATAATATTCCCCTTCTGGGAAGAAGTAAATAAATTAATCTCTAAAATAACAGGTGCTAGAACAGACTTCTCCCCTAAACTAGCCCTACTATCTATAGGTTTAGATAACTTTCCCCCTCAATTCAGATTAATAATTACACAGATCTGTTGTATTGCCAGGTCACTGATCTTATCAAACTGGAAACAAATAGAGAGACCCTATATTGCACAACTAATTCAAATACTACAACACAACTTTCAAATGGAAAAACTCCTCAGAAGTCGAAATAACCAAAATGTCCACATACACGAATGGAATTATGACTGGAATAACTTGACCCAAAGTTCAGGTAATACCCCCCTTCAAGAAGTAAGAGAAGAAATAGGTAGATAGACTTGATTGCTTCAATACACCGGCAAATAACTGGATCACTCTCATCCCCAATTTCCGCTACACCCCACCCCCTCCTCCCCCACCCACCCTCTGCTAGTTGTGCCCCTCTCGAGTGACTGGAGCCCTAGGGTAAAATAAGTTCCTAGGTCCCCTCCAGTCTTAACCCCATGAGGCAAATATATGTCAACAAAGCGATCTAGGGGAGTAATAGATACTCCCGAGGTTCTTAAGTTTCAAGTAGGTACCGGATAGGCCTACTATAATATGTTTTTGGTTAATTGGTTTATAGAATAGAAACTGTTAAAATATAGGCCAAGCTTAAGGATATGACATAAAAGCCATTATATTACAGGATATAAAGACTAAGCACAAACCATAGTGGTATGTTAATAATAAACGGATTGTACATGTAAATGTAATGATTACTACAAATGGACTGTAACGAATGGTCTATCATATTATGTATGATTTTTGTCAAAAACTCAATAAAAATATATTGAATTAAAAAAAAAAACTCCAATTTAGCAGCTGTTTTGCACATAAAGGGGTAAAAGACATTAGCATTGTACATCAGCTTTACTGCAACAACACCACGCGACTCATAAACTCATCCCTCTGTTACTCAGAAAAAGCAGTATGCCACAATAAACAAGTTAAGTTACAAATATGCCTCGTTCTACTGCCAAAGAAACGAACCACTTGATGAAGAAGATGCAGCTGGATTTGCTGGGTCAAATTCCGTGGCAACTTTCATTGCTTATTGTCCCCCACTGAAAGTAAACTCAATAATTACAAACTGCATGCAGCCACATGATTTATGATTAGTGTATCGGCAGGCACGGGTAATTGCAGGAGAGAGAGAGACAGAAAAGCTAGCGAATACGATGTACAATTACAGATGACATATGCATGTGACATGTAGCCATTGTACTATCTGTGTGTCTGATAGCTACCTTGATGTAGATTTAAAGTTGGAATCCAATACAGAATATAGAACAGGCAATGTAGTTCAAGCTTAGGACACAAGATGAGCAGTCTCTAATTACAGGAAACTTAAATTAGTAGACATTAAAGGGACTCCGAGCAGTGCAGAAACTATGGAAAGATGCACATCATTTTAAAGCTCTCTTTTTCCTCTTTCCAATGATATATAAACCGCCACCCTACGCCTTTTAGTTTTCGCTATTTTCGCGATTGAAATTGCCGCGGCCGCGATTTCGATCGCGAAAATAGAGAAAACTAAAAGGCGTAGGGCAACGATTTAGGTGTCGTCGGAAAGAGGAGAAAGAGAGCTTTAAAATGATATCCATCAAGCCATAGTTATATTGTATTACACAGGGCAACTTTTTGCCAAAGTCAGCAGCTGCATTCAGCAGAATGGAGCTGCTGACACTGGGGAAAGTGTCGTCCTGTGTAATACAATATAACTATGGCTTGATGGATATCATTTTAAAGCTCTCTTTCTCCTCTTTCTGACGACACCTAAATCGTTGCCCTATGCCTTTTAGTTTTCTCTATTTTCGCGATCGAAATCGCAGCCGCGGCAATTTCAATCGCGAAAATAGCGAAAACTAAAAGGCGTAGGGCGGCGGTTTATATATCATTGGAAAGAGGAGAAAGAGAGCTTTCAAATGATGTGCATCTTTCCATAGTTTCTGCACTGCTCGGAGTCCCTTTAAACAAACCCCTGAATAAAGCTTGGTGTATAATTACGATGTTATTTTCCTACACTTAAGACCTAGCTTTTATTAGACAACTGTATTAGGAAACAATGGTATTTATTCACTGATGTAGGTAGTTTCAGAGAGTCATTAAGATTTTTTTTTTGTATAGTAGGCCTAAAAGAATCCTAAAGCTAATGTAACTCAAAACCAAACAGATACTTACTCAATGAGAGGGATGGTTCTGGGTCCAATAGAACATTCCCTTTCCTCTCACGGTCCCCTTGTACTAGAAGATGTCATCCCTGTTTGAATCCCCCACGGCTTGAGGCTTCGGAAATCTTTGGGAGCCCGAGTGCTCCAAAAGATGGGCGGCTCCATACTGCGCATGTGTGAGCGCAAGAAAGAGAACTCTAGCGCAGATGCAGTACAGAGCCGGCCGTCTTTGGTGACACTCGTCTCCCGAAGACTTCCAAAGCTTCTCGCGGTGGCACAGAGCAGTATTTGATTAATTGGTTTGATAACACTACTGGGGGTGACATCGCTGGAACAAAGGGACCGTGAGAGGAGCTGTATGATGCTGGGGCACATCTGGCTATGGGGGGGGGCTGACTTGTACTGGGGGAACATCTGGCAACTGTGGCGGGGGCTATATTGGGGAGGGAGCTTATACGCGAGTCAATCACTTTTTCCTGTTTTTTGAGGGAAAAATGGGTACCTCGGCTTATACACTGGTCAGGTTATATGCAAGTATATACGGTATTTGATAGTACAAAATTGTAATAATGAAATAATGATTTCATAATTGTGAAATAATGTTTTTCCATCATTCCTTGATGCTGTGTAATTATTAATACTTGTTCAGATGAATTTGTTTATTACCCTATTTTTTGGGCTATACGACACACCTAGGTGTAGAAGGCATCTGGTAGACCTTTTCCCCCTAAGCTGTCTCTAAGCTACTCTATTCAAGCTACGCTGCCCAGCTACACTAAGCCCCCCCCCCTACACACACACACACACACACACACACACACACTGTGCTGCATTTAGTTTTTAGTCTCAAAAATTTTTACATTTACTTTACCCTCTGAGGCCTACTAAAGTACCCCCCAGTTGTATGTGTACCATGTGTTGAGAACCTTCAATGTTCCTTGCTTCAGAGGACCTTAGAAATATATGCTATACAGTGGCTTGCAAAAGTATTCGGCCCCCTTGAAGTTTTCCACATTTTGTCACATTACTACCACAAACATGAATCCATTTTATTGGAATTCCACGTGAAAGACCAATACAAAGTGGTGTACACGTGAGAAGTGGAACGAAAATAATTCATGATTCCAAACATTTTTTTAAAAATAAATAACTGCAAAGTGGGGTGTGCGTAATTATTCAGCCCCCTTTGGTCTGAGTGCAGTCAGTTGCCCATAGACATTGCCTGATGAGTGCTAATCACTAAATAGAGTGCACCTGTGTGTAATCTAATGTCAGTACAAATACAGCTGCTCTGTGACGGCCTCAGAGGTTGTCTAAGAGAATATTGGGAGCAACAACACCATAAAGTCCAAAGAACACACCAGACAGGTCAGGGATAAAGTTGTTGAGAAATTTAAAGCAGACTTATGCTACAAAAAGATTTCCACAGCTTTGAACATCCCACGGAGCACTGTTCAAGCGATCATTCAGAAATGGAAGAAGTATGGCACAACTGTAAACCTATCAAGACAAGGCTGTCCACCTAAACTCACAGGCCGAACAAGGAGAGCACTGATTAGAAATGCAGTCAAGAGGCCCATGGTGACTCTGGACGAGCTGCAGAGATCTACAACTCAGGTGGGGGAATATATCCATCGGACAACTATTAGTCATGCACTGCACAAAGTTGGCCTTTATGGAAGAGTGGCTAGAAGAAAGCCATTGTTAAAAGAAAAGCATAAGAAGTCCCGTTTGCAGTTTGCCACAAGCCATGTGAGGGACACACCAAACATGTGGAAGAAGGTGCTCTGGTCAGATGAGACCAAAATGGATCTTTTTGGCCAAAATGCAAAACGCTATGTGTGGTGGAAAAGTAACACTGCACATCACTCTGAACACACCATCCCCACTGTCAAATATGGTGGTGGCAGCATTATGCTCTGGTGGTGCTTCTCTTCAGCAGGGACAGGGAGGCTGGTCAGAGTTGATGGGAAGATGGATGGAGCCAAATACAGGGAAATCTTGGAAGAAAACCTCTTGGAGTCTGCAAAAGACTTGAGACTGGGGAGGAGGTTCACCTTCCAGCAGGACAATGACCCTAAACATAAAGCCAGGGCAACAATGGAATGGTTTAAAACAAAACAAACATATCCATGTGTTAGAATGGCCCAGTCAAAGTCCAGATCTAAATCCAATCGGGAATCTGTGACAAGATCTGAAAACTGCTGTTCACAAACGCTGTCCATCTAATCTGACTGAGCTGGAGCTGTTTTGCAAAGAATGGGCAAGGGTTTTAGTCTCTAGATGTGCAAAGCTGGTAGAAATATACCCTAAAAGGCTGGCAGCTGTAATTGCAGCAAAAGGTGGTTCTACAAAGTATTGACTCTGGGGGCCGAATAATTATGCACACCCCACTTTGCAGTTATTTATTTTTAAAAAATGTTTGGAATCATGTATGATTTTCGTTCCACTTCTCACGTGTACACCACTTTGTATTGGTCTTTCACGTGGAATGCCAATAAAATTGTTTGCATGTTTGTGGCAGTAATGTGACAAAATGTGGAAAAGTTTAAATACTTTTGCAAGCCACTGTATGTTCAAAAACGACCGATTTAAAAGATAGGGCTTTAAACATTGTTACTACTGCAAACAGGTTCCATTCCCAGAGGCTGTTTGTAAGTCCAGCATATTTTCTACAGACTGGTATGTGTGAATAAATGTTTTACTTTCAGACAACACTGGATTTGGACATACAGTATGAAGAATGATTTTCGGTTGTTTTCAGTGTTGTTGTTACAACAGTTTATAAAATACTGTACCACGTAGTAACAAAAATATGTACCGTATATTCCGGCGTATAAGACAACTGGGCGTATAAGACTACCACCCAACTTTTCCACTTAAAATATAGTTTGGGATATTCTCGCCGTACAAGACTACCCCTCTTTCAACGCACTCCAAATTAAAAAAAATCATATACTGGTGCTATGTATGAACAGATACTGGTGCTGTACTGTATGTGGTACCCAGTATATAACCGTATATAGGCGATTTGACTGGTTGGATTGGTCAATTCTTCCTCTCCCTAAGTCGATTGGTCAGCTCTCCTTGTCTTCTTGTTTATCAGAGAGGTATGGAAGAATAGATTGTGCTGTGCCCATAAAACACGCCTCTTTCACCCTTCTGGCCCACCCTTGTATCCTATTTACCTCCTTCTCTGTCTCTCAGATCTCACACATGTGCACCTGCGCCACTTCACTACAGTCCTCAGCAGCGAGATCTGAGAGGCGGTAACAGAATAGGGTGTATAACCCGGCATCAATGACACCCAACGTATAAGATGACCCCCAACTTTTCAGAAGATTTTCAAGGGTTAAAAAGTATAAGTCTTATACACCAGAATATACAGTATTAACAAAAATCCATATACAGTGCATTTTGTACAATTTTGACAACTTTGTGTGTACAAGAAGAACTAGAGTGTTTGTTTGTTAGCAGGGTTTTATTTGTACAGCATAGCACTGCTGCAAAATTCTTTGACATTCTTTCTGACACCAGCAACAAAATGTTTCACCCTACAGGGTGAATACCTGAAGACCTGTATTTGTTGACACAGTACACATTTTATATGTATTTCTGGTGTCAGTTGTCTAGTTTTAACGAAACATTCTTGACTTCTGGGCAGAAGTTGGCTTGCAGGAGAAACTGGCCAGAATTTTGTGGAAAGGTCTGGCTGAGCGTCCAGCATTGTCTAGCTGTATCATCTCTGTCGCCTAGTGCTTAGCTTGATGGAGACTTCCTTTCTAGGACAGCAGTTTCAGGCAATAACACAGAGTACTTCACAACCTGGAATAGAAATACATGACATGTTAAAGTAAATTTGGGAGAGCCTTAGCTTAAAAATGTAGATACTTACCTTGGCAGAGGAAGGCCTCTGGGACCCTCCTCACTCTCCAGCGATGAGAACCCCAAATTACATGGAGCTCGACTGCACTGCGTAGGCGACTCGAACCTAAGCGGTAGCATTGAGCAGCCGCTCAGGCTTGGTGGAAAAGCTGCTAGCCAGAGCAATCTACACCTGCGCAGTGTGGGCAAGCTCCGTCGACAAGCCCTTTTTTACTGCTGGAACGCTGAGGAGGAGGGTGACGGTGGAAGCCACTGGAGGATCCAAAAACTTCTCTCTCTCGAGGTAAGTACACAAACTGGGCTGTTTAGTTTTCCTTTAGATGTACAGTCCTTAAAACGAATAGTATTTTTTTCCCACACATACTTTACAAATGACCTTTTTAAAAGATTAATGCACAACTATCAACTCCATAGTGTCCCCTGATTGCAATTGTATTATTGCTACTTTATAAGTATCCATGAACCCTGAGGGCCCTTTTACACTGCAGCGTTACAGTGCGGTAAATTTGCCGCACCACGCCCCTGGGCAATGAAAGTTTATGGGGGAGTTCACACTCCCTACATTGTGGTACACTGCGCTGGAAGTTCCCTATCTAACGCGAGCACATACCTATGTTACCGTGCGGCTCCTGTGGTGACCTGCAGCAATCTGCGTCAGACTGGAAGTCATGTCTATGGTGACGCAGTGTTTTAGAAAGAAAACACTGGTGGCGGTGTGGCACATGCACGGAAGTGTATTTGTTGCATCTGCGCACTTCCGTGTACACTACCCAGGAAGTGACCACAAATGTGTGTCACTTCCTGTTTGGATTTTGGCCAGATGAGGAATATTGTGTACGAACGCGATAATCCCCGAAGGTCTGTTTTTGGCAGTGTAAGTGCGAGGTCCACACCGCTGCCACCACTGCAGTGCGAAGCCGGCCTAAAAGGGTCCCTAGTTAGCCTCTGTCCTGCCAAATACAAACAGGACTTTGGTTCTCTTAGTGCCTGTCTATCTACCACCTGATAAGAAACCTATCTAAAATAAACAAATGGAGCTAATAATTTATTTGCCTCTTTTGCAGTTTGAAGACATTGGGAGCTTTGAAACAGTATGGCAAGTAAAGTTCTACAACTACCATAAAAGAGATCATTGCCAATGGGGCAACAGCTTCAGCAGCATTGAATATGAGTGCAAGCCCAATGAGACTCGAAGCCTGCTGTGGATCAACAAAGAAATGTTCCATTGAAGCCACCAAAGCTGGACATTTACCTAATAAGCTACTCAACCCAACCAGCACAATGAGCCTAAGAGTCACATAATCATGTATATAGCATATCGCGGGTTAAGAGGGAAAGTGATTACCCAATGTTTACTTAAAGTGGATCTGTCACCTGTACAACGTGGAGGAAGCCATGTTATGTATAGCCGCCAGTATCAATGCCCCTTCAGTTAAACTATCCAGCAGTACCATCAATGGTACAGTGGGGGTTCTCATCATTTTTCAGTATTAGGTTTTTCATTTATAATGGCTGACTCCACTATGTACTGGTGATCTGTGCACTTTAAATAATTTAATATTCTATATGAAAATATGTTTATATATTTATGTTTACAGCTGTGTAGTTGAATATGGTTTATTTTTGTAAATATTGTGTTTTAATGTAATTGTATCTTTAGAATACTAAAAGGTGATGATGGTTTGGCAAGCCAGAAAACCCCTTTGCTGTTGGGCTTTTGCCGATAGGCATATAAGCATGTCAGATAGATGTAGTTGATCAGTTGATCACCACCATTGTTACATGAGTAGTCCTGTCTCTCATCAGCTCTCTATGAGCAATGAAATCTCATCCTCATAGCCTAGGTTAGGATTCTGGTGGACCTAAGAGGTTGACCTTCACTTTGGATGCCCAGTATCTTTTGGAGAAATGTAGCTAGATAAGAATGGTGGCTCCATTCATAACAACAATGAGTTCGGTTTGTAAAACATAGCTTAAGACATCAGCTTTTTTTTTTTATCTGTTTGACATGGTTTGATGGCTCCTCAAAAGCCAATTAGATTTAGAGGACATTTGTTGTAACTTGATTGGATGTCTGAAGTTAGATTTCTTAGCTAGATAAGATGTTTTAGTAGAAATTTAGCCTTGCTTATCAAACCAAGGGCATCGAAATTAAAAGTGCCTGAAAGATTTGGGTTGCCCAAAGAAACCAATCGGCTTATTCCTTTTAATTTGTTGTCTAAAACATACATGGACAGTTCCCAAGGTTTCATCTACTTTTGCATCCCACCACCCACAAAAGTTAAATATCATTTTCAGAAAAAAAAGTTATGTGACCTTTGTGCCTGTTTACTAAACTCCTTTGCATTTATCTTGGTGGGAGGGTCCTTTGTATTCATCTCCAGTCTTTCAAGCTGATCTCTGAGTGCTCCAGACCACCTGGTCTGCACCATTGACCATCTCATTGATACAAAGATAATATTTACAGTATACACCCTGCTTACCAAAATACCAAGTATGTTAAGAAAAACCTTAGTAGTGGTGAATTGGTTTCTCCCAAACAAATTGGCCTTAGACTTTTAATGTCCCTTCCAAAAAAAAGAAAGCAAAAGTTAGATTCTTACCTCGGTAGAGGATCCCACATCCTCCTTGAGACCCCCGATCTAACAGTGGGACCCTCTGGCCGCACTCTCATCCTTGAAAAAGCATCACTGCACTGCACAGGACACTGCGCCACTGACCCAGTAGCATGGAGTTGCCTGAGCTCGGTGGAAAACGTCTGGTCCGATTGGCTCCATGCTACTGCGCAGGTGGAAGGCAATGCTAATTGCATTTAGGCAACATTTCATTTAAAGGGACTCAGAGCTGATAGATTAAAAAGATTGTATACATACCTGGGGCTTCCTCCAGCCCCATCCGCCTGGATCACTCCCACGCCGCCATCCTCCGCTGCCCGCAGCTTCGGAAACCTGGTCCCCGCACTTCCGTCAATCGTTGCCAGCTATGCAGGAGAAGTGCTCTCTCTACGTATCTCTCCAGCGGCTGCTGGAGAGATACCCAAACAGCGCACTTCTCTAGACTGGCTCCGACTGACGGAAGTGCGGGAACCCGGTACCGGAGCTGCAGACATCGGAGGACGGCGGCATGGGAGCGATCGGAGAGGATGGGGCTGGAGGAAGCCCCAGGTATGTATACAATCTTTTTCATTTATCAGCTCTGGTACACTTTTTATTTTTTCGCAATTATGCCCAAACTTTGAATATTCAATTGATTTTGCTTATTCCATTTGTAAATTCACTTAATTTTGTGCCAACTTTAGCTGTTAATAGCAAAGCCCCTATCCATGCTATCACCACCAAAATTGCTACGTATGTTAAGAGGAATAGTGGGAAGAAGGCAAAAAGATTTGAAACTGTAATTTTTCTTAATTTAAAAAAAAAATTCTTTGCATTTTCAAAATTGATTTTCTCAAAAACAACAAAGTCTTTTTGGAACATTCTGCCTTATTCCCACTATTTCCCTTAAAGAGAACCCGAGGTGTGTTTAAAGAATGTTATCTGCCTACAGAGGCTGGATCTGCCTATACAGCCCAGCCTCTGTTGCTATCCCAAACCCCACTAAGGTTCTCCTGCACTCTGCAATCCCTCATAAATCACAGCCGTGCTGTGAGGCTGTGTTTACATCTGTAGTGTCAGTCTCAGCTGCTCCCCTGCCTCCTGCATAGCTCCGGTCCCTGCCCTCGTCCCTTCCCTCCAATCAGCAGGGAGGGAAGGGATGCAGGCGGGGACTGGAGTTCTACAAGAGGCGGGGAGAGCAGCAGACTGACACTATAGAGATAAACACAGCCAGCTCTGACAAGCTGTTTGTCAGCAGCGTGGCTGTGATTTATGAGGGATTGCAGAGTGCAGGGGGACCTTAGGGGGGTTTGGGATAGCAACAGAGGCTGGGCTGTATTGGCAGATCCAGCCTCTGTATGCAGATAACATTCTTCAAACCCACCTCGGGTTCTCTTTAACAAACCTAACAATTTTGGTTAGGATAGCATGTATGGGGGCTTTGCTATTAACTGCTAATTCTGGAACTAAATTACACGCAAAGAATGATGTGAAATTGTGTTACTATGGTTCCTGATTATGTTTACAAATTAAATTAATTACAATTTTTCCTGAAATTTCGCATTATGATTTCCCATCGTTATTGCGAATTACAATGCAAAATTCATGCTCCTCACTACAAGGCGTCCTATGCAATCCAGCTGGGCTCATTCATGGACAGGCGTGTGGCCACACTCACTCTTTCACAAGCTCTTGTCGAAGAGTTTTGGGGGTCCAGCACTGGATTGGTGGAGGATAGGAGGACAGGGGAAAACTCTAGATTATCCAGATGCTACCCTCTACTGAGGTAAGTACTAGGGATGATCACTGATATGCAAATTGTTCAGAGTTGATGCAAATGTATGCAAATTTTTATGCAAATGAATGCCGTTTGAAAATGGACAAATCAATTTAAACCTGGGTTTAAATTGATTGGTCTATTTTCAAACTGCATACATTTGCATAAAAATTTGCATAGTTTCAGAACAATTTGCATCTCATTGATCATCCCTAGTAAGTACTCATTTGCAGAGCCGTATCATCCACAAGGGAAACTGAGGCAGTTTCCTAGGACCTGGAGATAATCTAGGGACCTGGTGAATTAAGGCAAACATTAGAGGATCTCATTGCATATCATATCCGTGTGGGTGTGTGATGTATAAAACTGCTAGGATCACAGGAAAGAGAATTTGATTGGTTACCATGAGCTACACAATCAGTTATTTGAGACACTTTGATTCATGAAGCCAAGTGTTAAAGAAAACTGTGAGAGTGACACCTTTTACGTTGTCTGCTTTTATTTAGTAATATGCTCAAGGGGAAACTTATCATTAATATGTTTTATTTTTTTTTACTTTGTGCCTTTATAATTTATGGTAGTATTAAACACAAACATGTTTGTTAGTGTAGCTGGTAGCTTTACATGTGTCCTTCTTTCATAAGAAATAAGCCTGTATGTTCTATAGGCAGACGCTCCAACAGGATATGCTGCTTCTCTTCTCTGCTGTACAAAGCCATGATATCCTGTGCTCCTAATGGCAGTGGCATAACTACAGGAGAGATCTCAGGGGGTCCCAGTGAGAGCTGTAGAGGGCCCAACTACTAACCTTCCCTTCCTCCAATACGGGGGACTATACTTCAGATCAGGTGTTTGTGTGAATCCAATTGTTATGGGTATGAAGATCATATGGCCACACTTGTTTTATGGCCCTTGTGAGATGGTGCATAAGACGCACCAAGGGGAGGCAAGAGAACATGCGTGGGGGCTCCATCAAAGTGCACAAGGCCAATCTAGGTGGGTGACTACACCCATATTCATAAACTAGAGGAAACCTACACCTCCTTTTTTCACTAACAGGCATGGTTCGCCCATTATGCCAAGTGAGGTGACTTCCTCAGGCAGCAGAAGTCTGGGGCCAGCTCCAGTCAGAAACAGGAAGCGAAGAGAGTGCCTGGCCAACCTATACTGGGGGCAACCGTACCTAAGTACCAATACTGGGGGCACCTATACCTGGCTACCTATCTATACCGAGGGTGTTTTTGGGGGGGCTCACCACAGCTATAATGTGTGGTGCAAATTGTCAGGTGCTGTGCGTTCATTCCTCTCACGTTTGCCTCAGGCAGCAAAAACTCTAGAACCGGTCCTGCTAACAAATCCTTATTGCTTCAGCCAAAAAATAGCCTGCACAGGGTCTCTTAATAACATGCCAGTAAAGAGAGGCCAGACACTTTGGGCTGGTGCACACCAGAGCGGTTCTGGAGCTTTTTATAAAACTCTTTCAGGGGGAAAACCGCTTGGCTAATGAAAGTGAATGGGATGGTGCACACCAGAGCGGCTCGTTTTTTCCACAAACGCAAACTCGGGGGCTGCAGCATTTTTTAGATTTCTGAGGCGTTTCTGCTTCTAAGTTAAAGTATAGGAAAGTGGAAAACAGCTCTGAAAAATGCTACATCAGAGTGGTTTTCCAGGCGTTTTTGTTACAAAAGCTGTTCAGTAACAGCATTACTGTAACAATAATTGAACTCTGCTACACAAAAACGCTGCAAAAAACGCTAGGCATGTTTAGAAAACCTCTCTACATGCCTAGTATCACTCTGACAATCTGCTTCAAAAACCCCTATCGTTTTGCGGATCTGCTAGAGGTTTTTGGTGTGCACTGGGCCTTTGTCAGATTTATCAACTTCTGTAAAAATGTGTGTTACTCTTAGGTGAAGTATTGTAACTAGGGCTTTATTTCTATATACTTTTTGTTTTACTTTGAGCAGATCTTATTCCGAGTGATAAAGAGGAGGAGAGTATTTTGCATCTGAATGTGTGGTCAATGTTGTAGCTGTCTACTTTGATACTTAAGATATCATTGGTGCTAATCATAAGAATTAATATAAAATGATATCAGAAAGCCATTTCATGGCCATCATGCATTTTAGCCTATTCATCCATTATGGGTAACAAAAGTAATTTATAACATTTAACTTTATTGTAGTCTGGTCACTTAAAGGACAACTGAAGTGAGAAGAATATGCCCTATTTATTTTCTTTTAAACAATACCATTTGCCTGGCAGCCCTGCTGATCTACTTGGCATCAGTCGTGTCTGAATAAAACCAGAAACAAGCATGCAGCTAATCATGTCAGATCTGACAATAATGTCAGAAACACTTGATATGATGCATGCTTGTTCAGGGTCTATAGCTGAAAGTATTAGAGGCAGAGGATGAGCAGGACAGCCAAGCAACTGGTATTGCTTAAGAGGAAATAAATATGGCACCCTCCATAACCCTCTTGCTGCAGTTGTCCTTTATTATTATTATTATTTTATTAAATTATTTTTGATTTGTTGTTTGAGTGTGTAAGCCTGTATTGCTTTTTTTTGCACTAATTATTGTATTCAATATATACTGCAGCAGAATTGACTAAAATCTACATTTTATTATACAGTTATTGCCCCCCCATAGAATTGTTGGGGTGTAGTAAAATTCTCCCATTATTCCTATGTATGAGCAAAAAATAAATTACATGAAATGGCATGTGACTAAGTACAGCCAATAGGAAGTCTGTGGTCAATGCTCCACCTGTAAATGTAATAGAAACAAAGGAAGAGTGCTGTCCCAGACATTATGTCTGCATATGATGGCACCTCCTGCAGGCTCCTGAGCTCGTACAAAACACACAGTGACAGATTGGCTGATATTCTTGTCTTGCTAGAATGCTGCCTGGATGCTACCGGCGCAGAGTCTGTATATTCTCCCCTGGTGTTTCCTCCAGGAAATCCAGTTTCCTCCAACATACTGGTAGATAAACTGGTTTCACCTTAAAAGGGAGGTCCACACTAATGTCAAAGGCCATCCTTCATATTTTCTGGAGAATGCCAGATACACACAATTACAATTAATTTCTGTGATGGTGTTTCCCAGTGTTTGTGTTTGAACTCAGAACATTGTTCCAAATTTACCCGAATATCGTACTTAAGAACCATTCAGGACGAACCTGTGGACGGGGTCAGGGGGAGTTCACTTTCTTGCACTTCCTGGCACATTTCACGTGACTCCATACTTCCTCCTTCCAAAGCTGAAAGCAGGAAGTGTCGGAGTCAGTGAAACGCGTCGTGAAGTGCAAGTAAGTGAACTCCCCCTGACCCCGTCCACAGGTTCCAAGCTGAATGGTAATGAAGTGTGGTGTTTGGGTAAATTTGGAACAATGTTCCAAATTCGAACACCAACGCTACTGTTCACACCACATATAGTGGATCCTGCTATCAACATCCTTTAGCATTTATGTTGGCCACTGTGGCCATTTCCACTTATGACACAAAATGAATGTTATCTGATATTGAAGTCAAACCCTCAGAAAATGTTCATGCACTATTCAGTGTTTTGTTTTTCTCCCTGGGAACAGAGAAATAATACAAAAAGAGATCACTAATATTTAAACTCCTTTCTTCAGTCTTAAAAGTACTAATTGCCATTGTGAATTACAGGGGTGCTGGAATGCACAACTATATTTTAAAAAATATTTTGCAAACTAACAGGATGTAAACCTGACAAAGGCTGCAAGGCCGAAAGCTTATTTATTCTTATTCATTTGTAGTTAGCCAATAAATGGTATCATCCTGATTTAAAACTTCTTGCTTTTAAAAAAGGGTGTGTGGCTCTGTCTGAAGACTGAATAGCAGAATGCCCATCTTTTACTTGAACAGATTCTTTAATATTCTATAAAAATATTATATTTAATGCTATTCCTGAGTCCTGTCATACTGCAGTATAATCAAGCTGTAGACTAAGACACACACACAGACACAGAACATTTATATTGTGCTTTCCTCCTGGCGGACTCAAAGCGCTAGAGCTGCAGCCACTAGGACACACTCTATAGGCAGTAGCAGTGTTAAAGTGAACCTAAAGGCATAAAAAAAAAATGAGATGAACTCACCTGGGGCTTCCCTCAGCCCCCTGCAGCCGATCGGTGCCCTCGCAGCTCCGCTCCGATGCCTCTGGATCCACCGGCGACGACTTCCGGTTTCGCCGTCACCGGCCGACAGGCATGGGAACGCGAGTGATTGTTCGCGTTCCCAGCTTGTATATCGCCCCCTATACTGCTATTGCGGCCAAGAACAAGGATCAGAACGACTTCCTGTCGACCACCGCTGGGACAGGACAATCGCAACAGACAAACAAAACAGATATGCATTCCTAACTGCACTAGGGAATCTGCCTAGTGCAGTTCCAGGAATTACTCTAGGCTAATCTTCAAACAAAGAGCAAGGCTGACACTCCAGGCGAGCCTTATGACCAGCAAAGGACTCTGGGAAACATAGCTCTTTATACTGCCAGTCATCAAAGGAGGCAGGTAGGGGATTTGCATAACGAGTGTATGCAAATTCTTCAGCAGCGGAACAGACCAGAAACTTGTAATGGAAAGACAGGTCTCTCTTCCAGAGACCTGCAGCCCACAGACTAGAGGAATAGTTAAACAGCTGTCTGCCAGTGCATCCAGCTGAGCGGATCATTACACCTGGTCTTGTGTATCAGAGGCAGAGCCCTTAACCAGTACACTATCCAGCCACAGTTGATTGGGTGGAATCTACTGTGTGGAGCCTCCTAAGAACCTACTGTTCTTAATTCTGGTCTACTTTAATAGACATCTACCCTAAACGACCAATCTGTCTGCATATACATCTAGTAGGTACATTAGCTTTTGTGCTCCTTTTCAGACAGATAAGAACAATCGTGAATACTCCAAATTATGCCTAATTTTGCTCAGTTTAAAAAAACAGAAGATTATTTTTAAAAAAGTAGTGAATAGGGTTAGTCATTGCTAGCTTGTACTTCTTGTTCACATTTCAGTCCTGCCTGTGTCATTGTTTAACTGACCGGTGACTCACTGAGCCAAAAGCAGCCAGAGAGTCCACCCAGGTGATTCTGTGTATTGAAGGATGCATTTTTAATTATTAAAACAGGTCAGAAGGTGGAAGATCACATATCTCTATCCAAACTGGATCTTTCTAGAGTTGTGGCGCACAGTAAGTTTATTGTGGTTAGCTGTGTGCCTTGTAAAGAACTAGGTTTATTTGCTGCTGTTGTGTGTTTGACAGGTCCACTTTAATAAACCTAAACACAATGTTGTAATTAGTGTCTGAAGGTAACTTAATATAAAACTGTTAATCATGGTTTCCCTGTAAATATGTGAATTTTTGTTTTCGTAACGTAACAATGACCTGTTTTACAAAATGTGTAAGTGTGTTTCTTTCAGGGGTGCTGTGGTGGATAGCACTCTGTCCTTGCATTGCTGGGGTCCCCAGTTCAGACCTGGGCCAGGACACTATGTGCATGGAATGTGTATGTTCTTACCGTGTTTGCGTTTGTCTCCTCCCACATCCTCAAAACATTCTGGTAAGTTCATTAGTTTTCCCCAAAAACTGGCCTTAGACTATGATAAGAACACTACACTATGAATATGGTAGGGATTTGAATTTGAATTCTGAGGTCCTCTGAACCAAGTGAAGTGTGGTCTGGTGTTAGCCGAGGAGCAGAAATTCAGACCTCAAACCAACAAATGTATGGTTAGTCATTAAAGGTATCACGGGACCCTGTGTTTCTTGGTTTGATGTCTGCATTTGAGGTCCTCTTAGAGATCGTTAGTGACATGACTATGGATTTTGCAAAGTACTGCAGAAAATGTCAGTGCTATATACAGTAAATACAAAATTCTAATAGCAAAAGATAAGGTTAATTAAAAAAAAGCATTAAAGTGAAATGTAGAATGGTCAGATATGAACTTCTATATAGCTATTCAGATGTGAAAGTTCACAAGTATTTACTGTAGAAAATCGGGACCAAAACATAACGTTAGAGCAGACAAGGTAAATGATGGTTCTTACAGCTGTCTATTTATTTTAATGAATAGTGCTTAAAAGACAAGCACCACTGGCATCGTTTACCGCCCGCCAAGTGTCTGTGAGAACCAGCCCTTAGGCCCAGTTCACACTGCGTTCCTCGCCGATTTGGTCAAATGCTTTTCTGCAAGCGTTTAGAAAAGCATTTAACAGCTTTCGGCGGGATTGGCATTTTTCACCCTTGCAGGGAAACACTCTGTAAGTGAACCTGAAAGCAACATGTTGCTTCTAGGGTCGGCTGATACGACAGGATAAATAGGAATAAAACTGAGCCATTTGTGCAAACTAAGGTAAACGCAGTAGCCGGTGGTAAACAACATGCAGCATCCATGTGAACTGGCCTTAAACCAAATAACACAAAGGCCATCCTCCAGGGACCATTCTACCCCCATACCATGTGCAACAACCCATTCCCTCAAACAACATATGCTGCCATCTCTCCCCTCAATAAAATGTGTGACCACTGACCACCGTTCCCCCATTTACCAGTGCAGCCACCCATTCCCCCTACACTCTGACATTTGTGACCACCTTTTCTCCAATAACGTGTGCAGCCATCCACACGCCCCTCCCAGATGTATAGTAGTGAAGTGGTGTTGCTAGTATACTGGTATTTTACCTCCTCGGCCTCCAGCTCTGATATGTCCTCTTCTTCTGCAGCCACCCACTCTCACTCACCTACATCCTGGTCCTGGGTCTTCTCCTGTCCACCCTAAATTACACAAAATGCAGAATACCAAAATGAATGCAGTGAGTGGTTAATTGCAAAAGGGTAGAGCAGGTCACACCCAACAGTGGCCACTGGAGGTGGTAAGATACCAGCACTGCTTCTCAACTGGGTGGAGTGTGAGAAAGTGCAGCTGCATTGGGGGAGAAGATGGCTAAATGGTTGGAGGAGATTTTAAACTAGGATCTGGGGGGAGGCGGGAGGATAAAGTCTCAATACGTAGACAAGATAGGTAAAAAGACAGTGGGAGCCTAACATTATGGGGGGTGGAGAGAGGGGTGGGAACAGTGTAAAGATTGAGGAGGTTGGTAAAACTTCAAGTAGCCCATTTCATGTAAACAAAATTGGTAAATATGGTGGTAAAAATATAAAGTGCATGGTAACCAATGCTCGGAGCCTTGCAAATAAAACAGACGAACTAGAGTTCATTCTGAATGACAAAGGCTATGACATTGTGGGAATAACCGAGACATTGATGGATGAAAGCTATGACTGGATAGCTCATTTAGAGGGATACAATGTGTTTCGGAAGGATAGAACAGGGAAAAAAGGTGGAGGGGTTTGTCTCTTTGTTAAGAATTCTTTTACAGCTGTCCTCAACGATGAGATAAAGGAAGATTGCGAAGATGTGGAGTCCATTTGGGTAAATATTTATGGTGGAAATAAAAGTTGCCAGTTGCTTATTGGGGTATGCTACAGGCCACCTCTGAAGCTGCAGAACTGCGATTACTACAGCAGATTGAAAAAGCTTCAAGGAAAAATGAGGTCATAGTTATGGGCGACTTCAACTTTCCAGACATTGACTGGAGTATTGAGGCTACCCATTCAAGTAAAAGCAGACGATTTCTGGCAGCACTACAGGACAATTACTTGACTCAAATGGTAACGGAACCAACTAGGGGGAATGCGTTACTGGATCTGATAATTTCTAATAGACCAGATAATGTATCAAATGTGCAGGTTCAAGAACATTTGGGAAATAGTGATCCCAACATGATAACGTTTGATCTGGTGACTGCGGGACCACTAAAACTATTAATTTTAGAAAAGCAAAGTTCAATCGACTTAGGCAGGCACTAAGTTTGGTGAACTGGGATAATGTACTACAAGAGGAGGACACTGAAGGGAAATGGCAAGCTTTTAAACTTATTCTCAATCAATATTGTAGTATGTATATCCCATATGGAAACAATGTCTAGAAATAAAAAAAGGCCTCTATGGATGAATAGAAAGGTTAGAGATAAAATGAAGAGGAAAAAGAATGCCTATAAGGTCCTAAAAGAGGAGGGGACCGAGGCTGCACTAAGCAATTATAAGGAGTGCAATAAAAATTGTAAAAAAGAAATTAGGCTGGCAAAGATCGAAGCTGAAAATCAAATCGCTAGGGATATCAAATCTAACCCAAACATTTTTTACTAGTACATCAACTCTAAAAAAAAAAGAACGGTTGACTGTATAGGACTCCTAAAGGATGAGGGTGGGAACTCAAGGGTGGATGAGCAAGGTAAGGCAGAGTTATTAAAGGGACTCCGAGCAGTGCAAAAACTATGGAAAGATGCATATCATTTTAAAGCGCTCTTTCTCCTCTTTCCAATGATATATAAACCGCCACCCTACGCCTTTTAGTTTTCGCTATTTTCGCGATTGAAATTGCCTCGGCCGCGATTTCAATCGCGAAAATAGAGAAAACTAAAAGGCGTAGGGTGACGATTTAGGGGTCGTCAGAAAGAGGAGAAAGAGAGCTTTAAAATGATATTCATCTTTCCATAGTTATATTGTATTACACAAGACGACTTTTTCCTAAAGTCAGCAGCTCCATTCTGCTCTTTCTGACGACCCCTAAATCGTCGCCCTATGCCTTTTAGTTTTCTCTATTTTCGTGATCGAAATAGCGGCCGCGGCAATTTCAATCTCGAAAATAGCGAAAACTAAAAGGCGTCGGGCGGCGATTTATATATCATTGGAAAGAGGAGAAAGAGAGCTTTAAAATGATATGCATCTTTTCATAGTTTCTGCACTGCTCGGAGTCCCTTTCAGGGCCGGGCCGAGGCATAGGCTGGAGAGGCTCCAGCCTCAGGGTGCAGTGTAGGAGGGGGCGCAGAATTCATTCAGCTGTCATTCCTAATTGTGTTTGAAGCAGAAAGAAATAATAAAAGGGCATACATGGCAGTGACTGCAAGCCAAATAACTAGATATTAAGGTGTTGGGGAGGTTGTGGGCCCTGTGGCGCCTCTTAGTCTAATAGCAATTAGAGTGTGACGGCTGGGGAGGCAGGGATGGAGGGGCGCACTTTGCTGTCTTAGCTTTGGGTGCTGGAGGACCTTGTCCCGGCTCTGGTCCCTTTAAATGCTTTCTTTGCTTCTGTCTTCACAAAAGAAACAGCACTGTTGCAAATTACAGAGGCAGAAGAGTCTCAATCTTCCAACTGTAATATTAAATACTTAACGCAGGAAGAAGTGAAAGAAAGACTAAATAAATTAAAAATAGACAAGGCACCTGGCCCGGATGGCATGCATCCTCGGGTCCTAAGGGAATTAAGTTCAGTTATAGATAAACCCCTTTATCTTATCTTTTGTGACTCTCTTTCAACTGGCAGAGTCCCAGTGGATTGGCGTACAGCCCACGTTTCCCCATTATTTAAGAAGGGCAAAAAATCAGATCCAGGAAATTATAGACCTGTAAGCTTAACATCAGTTGTATGCAAACTATTTGAGGGGTTACTAAGAGATACTATACATGACTTCATAGTAGAAAATAATCTTATTTCTCAGCATCAACATGGGTTTACTAAAGACAGGTCCTGTTTGACTAACATGCTCAGCTTGTATGAGGTAGTGAACGCTAATATGGATATTGGGAATGCTGCAGATGTGATATACCTGGACTTTGCAAAGTCCTTCCACACTGTTCCCTACAAAAGTCTGGTACAAAAGTTGAGGATGCAAGGACTGGGGAAGAGTCTGTGTGCATGGATAGGGAACTGGCTAATGGACAGAAAACAAAGAGTTGTGGTCAATGGATCGTACTCAATATGGGAGACTGTTAGCAGTGGGGTCCCACAGGGGTCTGTACTGGGTCCAGTGCTCTTCAATTTGTTTATTAATGACCTAGTAGATGCAGTAGTGAGCAATGTTGCAATTTTTGCAGATGATACAAAATTGTGCAGAATGATCAACTCTCAGGAAGATAGTGTCATATTGCAACCGGATCTGGATAGGATGGCTACATAGGCACATACATGGCAGATGAAATTCAATGTTGAAAAATGTAAAGTCATGCATTTTGGTTGTACCAATGGTCTAGCACAGCCGTGCCCAACCTACGGCCCGCGGGCCATTTGTGGCCCGCGAAGCCAGTTTCTGTGGCCCGGGCGGTGTCTGCCCGCGGTGTCCTGCGGAGGGGGAGAGGATCGGGTGGTATTGCGTAGTATCGGCACTCAGCAGGTATTGCGTCCCGTGCATTCACCAGCGTGTGCTCGTATTCAGCCCCGGGTAGCGCTGGGATAGTTAGAAAGCCTTGCTCATTGGTTACTGCAGAAACCTTCCTCCAATAGGAATCAGCCTAATTCCTATTGGAGGAAGGTTCCTGCAGTAACCAATGAGCGAGGCTTTCTAACTATCCCAGCACTACCCGGGGCTGAATACGGTGCACACGCTGGTGTATGCACGGGATGCAATACCTGCCGAGTGCCGATAGTACGCAATACCACCCGATCCTCTCCTCCGCAAGACACCGCGGCAGACACCGGGGCACATGCTGTGACAGCCCCCTCACCCCCACACAGAGCTGACAGCCGCCTCAGCCAGTACACTACAGGCCGCGGGTAATTAGGCCTCCGTGCCTCCTCAGTAGAGCTGACAGCCTCCTCAGCCAGCACACTACAGGCCACGTGTGGGTAATTAGGCCTCTGTTCCTCCTCAGCAGAGCTGACAGCCTCCTCAGCCAGCACACTACAGGCCACATGCTCATTACTGCATACACCCAGATACCGTACTGGACTCTGATACCATTGCTGCATTAATCTGCCCTGTGCATACACCAAGGTACCGTACTGTATTAAAAATAAATGTTACAAATTTGGAGCCAAATATCCAGAAATTGGTTTCTGAAAAACAGCCGCAAACTTCTCATTAAGAAAATGTGCATCAAATGGTGAGTACAACAATTCTTATATTGTTGTTTTCTTTCCATTTCCAACAACATGTTAACTGTTACTAGAAAAACGTTAAAAGTTTTACATTTTTCTTGATTTGAAGTTCGGCCCTCGGGCCAAAAAAGGTTGAGCATCACTGGTCTAGCACCATACAAAATAAATGGGATACAGTTGGGGACATCAAACTTGGAGAAGGACTTAGGAGTACTCATCGACAACAAGTTAAATAAGCGTACTCAATGCCAAGCCGCTGCAGCTAAAGCTAACAACATTTTGGGATGCATTAAAAGGGAAATAAAAACTCGAGATGCTAGCATAATATTGCCCCTGTTTAACTCTCTAGTAAGGACACATCTGGAATATGGAATTCAGTTCTGGGCACCACATTACATGAAAGATATTGCAGTTTTAGAGCAGGTGCAGAGAAGAGCAACAAAATTCATACATGGGATGGAAGGTCTCACTTACCAAGAAAGGTTAGATAAACTGGGTTTATTTAGTCTAGAGAAAAGACGCCTTAGAGGGGATCTAGTTAACATGTATAAATACATCAGAGGGCAAAATAATAGCTTGGCGGATGAGCTTTTTGTCCCTAGGCCTTCTCAAAGGACTAGAGGACATGATCTGCGCATGGAGGAAAAACGTTTTAGCCATTTATTTAGGAAAGGGTTCTTTACAGTAAGAGTGATTAAGATGTGGAATGCATTGCCACAGGAAGTCGTTATGGCAAACTCTATACCTGCATTTAAAGGGGGCTTAGATGCCTTCCTTGTGCTGAAAGACATCCATGGCTACAGTTACTAGGTAATGCCTAATGATGTTGATCCGGTCATTTTATCTGACTGCCATCTGGAGTCGGGAAGGAATTTTTTTCCCTTTTGGGGCTAAGTGGACCATGCCTTGTAAGGGTTTTTCCCTTCCTCTGGATCAACAGGGGTATGTGAGGGAGCAGGCTGGTGTTGTGCTTGTTCTCTGGTTGAACTCGATGGACGTATGTCTTTTTTCAACCCAAATAACTATGTAACTATGTAAAAGTGGCTACTAGTGGGGGAGCACAAATGGGTGAGGGTGCCCTAAGGGAGGGAAAGGAGACATCCTGCATCTCCACCCTGCTGTCATTATCAGTCATAGTTTAACTTAAGCAATAATATAGAGAATGCCTCATTCTTTGCACTTCCTCAAGGCTTTTAAAAGCTGTTTTATACCACAGTGTGCTCCTCCTAAAGTGTGAAGACACGCCAGCTGTAATTTCTAGTTTCCAGAAATAATTTACAAATGTTGCTAAATTAGGAAACCATTTGACTGTGAATAATGCTTGTCATTTCCGCTGTGATCTTCTTCTTTCAAGTGAGTCACTGACAAAGTAGAGAAAACATTGCAGATCTGCATTATCCACTATTTTACCATTGTATCCCTCACTGACAGGGTTACTTCACATGTCACAACAGATGGACATTAATTTAGTTATGATCACATAGCACAAACTGATTGATCTTTAACCACTCTGCAACCACCTAATGCAGGATGGCGGCCGCAGAGTGGCTCTCTTGTTCTTCCTGGACACACCGGTGTGTCATCTCGCTCATCGCGAGATTAGCAGGGAATGAGCGCTTTCGCCAGCATACGTTCACTGCAGGCGGAACGGGGAGATGGCTGCAAACAGCCTACCAGCCATGATCGGAGCTGGCAGGCTGTAAATATAAAAAAGGCACAAATCTTTTTGTACAGTGCTGCGATCTAGTGCATTGCTGTCCCCAGGAGCGGCTCACAATCTGATCCCTCTCATAGGCTGATGCCTGTGAGAGGCGATCTTAGTGGTTGAGTCTCGGTGGGGAGGGAGGGAAGATGAAGGGTTAAATTAAACAAAAATTGCAGTTTTTATTAAAAGAAAAATTACAATAAAATTAATTAAAAAAATCACAGCATCAATCAGATGCCACCAACAGAAAGCTCTGTTGGTGGCAAGAAAAGGAGGCAAGATTTATTTGTGTGCTAAGTTATATGGCTGTGCAGAGAACTGTTAAATCTGAAGAGCAGGGATGCTCTCAAATTCGAATTCGGATGAAATTCTAATAGGTTTATTCAAATTTCATCCTGCTAATCACTGCAGCTGTGCGGGTGGCCGCCGGATTGGAACACAGCGTGGGAGCCGCCGAGGGATGGAGCAAGAAGATGCCTGATGGGTAAGATTAACCCCCCTTGGCCACCCGCACAGCTGCAGTAATTAGCAGGATGAAATTTGAATAATCCTATTCGAATTTCATCCGAATTCGGATTTGAGAGCATCCCTGCTGAAGAGTGTTGAATTGTAAAAAATGGCCTGGTCACTATGGGGGTGTAAGCCTATGGTCCTCAAGAAGTTAGACCCTGAACAAGCATGGATATTAGATGTCTATGACAAATCTGACAAGATTAGCTGCATGCTTGTTTCTGGTGTGTGATTTAGACACCACTGACCAGAAAGATCAGGAGGACTGCCAGGCAACTGGTATTGTTTAAAAGGAAATAAATATGGCAGCTTCCATAGGTTTTACACCTCGGGTACAGCTGTATTTATCGTCCTACCCCATCGTTTTATTTTACATTTAAACATTTACAAAGTAGATTGAATGTTTTGTTGCCTCTGCTAAGTGGCAACGTATTAATTGTCCCAGTGCAGTGACGCAACAATAGGGGCGTGGGGGGGCTGGGGCCTGCTCAGGGCTATTTTGGGGGAAGGAGGGGTCGCAGCATGAGGGAAAAGCATGGCCACACACCAGCAACCCCTCACCTCGGGCTCTCCTCTCAGCGTTCCCCTTCAGCATCAATCAGTGGCAGCAGGTGATGGGCAGGAACACATACCTCCATGATTTCCACCGCCGGAGGTTCCGCTCTCTAAGTATTTGCTGCTACTTCCTGTTTAAACAGGAAGTAGCATGAGGCACTTAGAGATCGGACCTTTGCAGTGCATGAAGGTATGTGTTTCTGCCCGCCGCCTGCTGCCACTGATCAATGCTGAGGGGAGAGCTCGAGGTGAGTGGGGGGACTGTCCCCCCTCCCCGCCGATGTCCAATGCTCTCCCCTCATGCTTTAACCCCTCCTGCCCCCCAAAATGGCCCTGAGCGGGCCCGGGGGGGTGGGGGGCCCATCAACATTTTTGCAGGGGGGGGGGCCTGGTGATTTCTAGTTCCGCCCCTGTCCCAGAGAAAAAATACATGAACTATTGACCCTTTTTTATTTCTTTCTGCTCTTAGAAGTTGTATTCTGCCAGCAAAACTTTTATGGCTGTAATCCACTTTTCAGTGAGGTTTACTATATTCCTGACAAGGTACTGAACAGATAGAAGCTGTCACTTCCAATGCCTAAAAGTTAACTCTTTCAGGAGCAACATGCAACAAGTAAAACAGCCTGGATATTAATGTTTTGCCCTTTAGGGCTCGTTTCCACTAGTGCGGTGCGGAATCGCCTGCATTCCACCGCGGACAAAATCGCATGCGGGTGCGATTCCGCATGCGTTTTTGCCGCGATTTCGCATGCGATTCCGCATAGGTAAGGCTGTATGCGATTTTAACCATGTCACTGCCTGAGTGAAATAACATTAATACCTATGCGAAATCGCATGCGATTTCGCGTCAAAAACCGCATGGTCACCCCGCATGCGATTTCCCTATTAGTTACATTAGCGGCGATTCGCGCACATTCCTTCTGCACGCGAAATCTGACGGCCCTGCCGTGCAGATTTCTGCCGCACCAAAAAATGCTGCCGCAGCCGCACAAGTGGAAACAGCCCCATCCACTTACATTACCTATGCGAATCCGCGTGCAGTGCCCGCATGCGGATTCGCTATAGTGGAAACGAGCCCTAACTCAGAGGCGTAGCTAGGGTTTTCAGGGCCCGGGGACAAAGACTATTAATGCGCCCCCTAAGGTGAAGGGGCGTGGCCAAATGTGGGCGTGGTTATGGGTGGAGCCAAATGTACATGGAGGTTAGCAGGCTCACGCTCACCCACCCTCCCTCAGTATGTACCTTCCAGCGTGTTCCAAGACAAATTCAGCAATCATGAGCCCCCCCCCCCCCCCATCAAGACAAATTCCGCAATCATGAGCAAACATGAGGCCCCCAACATGACCTACTCAGCAATCATGAGGCCCCCAACAAGACAAATTTAGCAATCATGAGGCCCCCAACAAGACAAAGTCAGCAATCATGAGGCCCCTAACAAGACAAATTCAGCGATCTTGATGCCCCCAACAAATCATGAGGCCCCCAACAAGACAAATTCAGTAACCATGAGGCCCCCAACAAGACAAATTCAGCAGTCATGAGGCACATAAATAGACAGCATTTCACATAAATAGGCAGAATGCCCCCTTAATATGGTAGACACCTCTCACCTGGCAGCAGTTCCCCAAAATACACTCAATCTGACAGCAGTGGTTCCCCAAAAATAGGTAGCCCCAGGTCTATAGGTGTCCCAAGAATAGGTGGCCAGCAGTATAGATGTCCCCAAAACAGGTAGCCAGGGGTAGAGATGTCCACAGAACAGGTAGCCAGGGGTATATGTGCCCAGTATATGTAGGCAGGGGTATGTGTCCCCAGTATATGTAGCCAGAGGTATATGTGCCCAGTATATGTATCCAGGGGTATAATATGTGCCCAGTATATATAGTCAGGGGTATATGTGCCCAGTATATGTAGCCAGGGGTATATGTGCCCAGTATATGTAGTCAGGGTTATATGTGCCCAGTATATGTAGCCAGGGGTATAATATGTGCCCAGTATATATAGTCAGGGGTATATGTGCCCAGTATATGTAGCCAGGGGTATATATGCCCAATATATATAGTCAGGGGTATATGTGCCCAGTATATGTAGCCAGGGGTATATGTGCCAAGTATATGTAGTCAGGGTTATATGTGCCCAGTATATGTAGCCAGGGTATAATATGTGCCCAATATATATAGTCAGGGGTATATGTGCCCAGTATATGTAGCCAGGGGTATATATGCCCAGTATATATAGTCAGGGGTATATGTGCCCAGTATATGTAGCCAGGGGTATATATGCCCAGTATATGTAGCCAGGGGTATATGTGCCCAGTATATGTAGCCAGGGGTATATATGCCCAGTATATGTAGCCAGGGGTATATGTGCCCAGTATATGTAGCCAGGGGTATAATATGTGCCCAGTATAAATAGTCAGGGGTATATGTGCCCAGTATATATAGTCAGGGGTAGATGTGCCCAGTATATATAGTCAGGGGTATATGTGCCCAGTATATGTAGCCAGGGATATATGTGCCCAGTATATGTAGCCAAGGGTATATGTGCCCAGTATATGTAGCCAGAGGTATAATATGTGCCCAGTATATATAGTCAGGGGTATATGTGCCCAGTATATATAGTCAGGGGTATATATGCCCAGTATATGTAGCCAGGGGTATATGTGCCCAGTATATGTAGCCAGGGGTATAATATGTGCCCAGTATATATAGTCAGCGGTATATGTGCCCAGTATATATAGTCAGGGGTATATGCGCCCAGTATATGTAGCCAGGGGTATATGCACCCAGTATATGTAGTTAGGGGTATATGTGCCCAGTATATGTAGTTAGGGGTATATGTGCCCAGTATATGTAGGCAGGGGTAAATGTGCCCAGAGTAGGTAGCCAGGGGTATATGTGCCCAGTATATGTAGTTAGGGGTATATGTGCCCAATATATGTAGGCAGGGGTATATGTGCCCAGAGTAGGTAGCCAGGGGTATATGTGCCCAGTATATGTATTTAGGGGTATATGTGCCCAGTATATGTAGGCAGGGGTATATGTGCCCAGAGTAGGTAGCCAGGGGTATATGTGCCCAGTATATGTAGTTAGGGGTATATGTGCCCAATATATGTAGGCAGGGGTATATGTGCCCAGAGTAGGTAGCCAGGGGTATATGTGCCCAGTATATGTAGTTAGGGGTATATGTGCCCACTATATGTAGGCAGGGGTATGGGTGCCCAGAGTAGGTAGCCAGGTGTCCCCCTCCCCAGCAGGAGGGGAGCAGCGCAGAGAAGAGGGAGAGCTGTGAGCAGCGGTAGGGAAGGGGGGCAATCTCCCCCCTCCTTCCCTCACCTTAGGTGCTCTCCCTCCCTCGCTCTCCCCTCCATTACTGTCTGGGTGGCTGGCAGCGGCGGGCGGAACTTACCTCTGTCTCGTCGCAGCGCCGGATGGATCTGCCGCTACTCTGGTCTGGTCCAGACCAGAGCAGCGGCTGCGGGACCCGAACTTCCGGCCGAACCTGGACGGAGGTGAGTTCCGCCCGCCACTACCAGCCACGAGCCACCTGGGCAGTAATGGAGGGGAGAGCGAGGGAGGGAGAGCACCTAAGGTGAGGGAAGGAGGGGGGTGATTGCCCCCCTTCCCCGCCGTCCGCACAGCTCTCCCTCTTTTCTGCGCTGCTCCCCCCCCCCCCCCCCAAAACGAAAAAAAAAAAAAAAAAAACCCGCAGCTCAGCTAGGCGGAGGGCGCCCTTGGGGACCCGGCGCCCCGGGGCACTTGTCCTACCCCGACCCCCCCTAGCTCCGCGCCTGCCTTTACTTACACGTTTATCGCATGTTACATGTTGTCTTGGGTACACTTTAAATTGGGTTTCATGGATTTCTATTTCTAGTTTAGAAGTTACATGGAAATTTTCTTCTCGGTGGCATTACATTATAAATGTAATGGAAATGCCATTTAAGCCACCAGGAAGCAAGAAAATACTAAGAAAAAAAAAATCTTGGGTATGAAACACTATGAGACTACTTTTGATGTCTTTTATTATTATTATTATTTGTTGTATTTATAAAGCGCCAACATATTACGCAGCGCTGGACATTAATTTAGGTTACAGACAATATTTAGGGGTGACAAACAGCAATATGACAATACAGGAATACAAGAAAACCAGATCACACAGCACAGTATGAGTACAAGGTAATGCTTAGTCACTGGATGGGAGCATGGAGTTAGGCAAGTTAGGTTCACTCAAATGCATAGCATGGGTGCACAGTAATAGAGGTGCATGATCAGGTAGGACACAAAAGGAGTGAGGACCCTGCCCAAAGGCTTACAATCTAGAGGGAGAGGTAGGGACACGAGAGGTAGGGGACCAGAGTTCGGCTGTGGGTTTAGAGCAATTGTGAGGGGTGGTAGGCAAGAGTGAAAAGGTGAGTTTTGAGGGCCTTCTTGAAGGTGTTGAAGGAGGGGGCTGCCCTAATGGGTGGAGGTAGGGAGTTCCATAGTGTCGGAGCGGCTCTTGAGAAGTCTTGGAGGCGTGCATGGGACTGGGTGATGCGGGGGACGGTCAGGCGAAGTTCATTGGAGGAGCGGAGTGAGCGGCTTGGTGTGTATCTCTGAGTAAGATCAGAAATGTAGGTTGGACAGGTTTTGTGGATGGATTTGTAGGTCAGACACAATATCTTGAATCTGATTCTGGACTGGATAGGAAGCCAGTGGAGGGATTCACGGAGGGGAGCCGCCCTGGTGGAGCGATGGGAGGAGTGGATAATTCTGGCAGCCGCATTCATGATGGACTGCAGTGGGGCTATTCGGGTCTTAGGGAGTCCAGACAGAAGGGCATTGCAGTAGTCGAGGCGGGAAATTATGAGGGCATGGATGAGGAGTTTGGTGGTGGCAGGGGTCAGGAAAGGGCGAATCTTACAGATGTTACGAAGGTGGAAGTTGCAGGACTTTGTGAGGTTTTGGATGTGGGGAGTGAAGAAGAGTGCGGAGTCCAGGGTGACACCCAGACAGCGGGCTTGAGAGGTAGGGTGAATAGTAGTGTGGTTAACAGTGACCTGCACATCTGGGAGGTCCAGGGATGACCGGGGTGGGAAGATCATAAATTCCGTTTTGTCTAGATTTAGTTTTAGGAACCTAGCGGACATCCAGGAGGAGATGGCAGATAGGCAGGAGGAGACCTTGTCCATGGTAGTGGTGGATATGTCAGGGGTGTCAGGGGTGTGGAGATAGATTTGGGTGTCATCTGCATACAGATGATAGTTAAAACCCATGGAGGAGATAACCTTGCCAATGGAGGATGTGTATAGGGAGAACAGTAGGGGGCCAAGGACCGAGCCTTGGGGGACTCCCACTGAGAGGTGGTTGGGGGTGGACGAGGACTCCTTGAAGGAGGTCGTGAAGGAGCGGTTGGAGAGGTAGGATGAAAGCCAGGTCAGGGCGAGATCGTGAATGCCCATGGATTGGAGGGACTGGAGGAGTAGGGGATGATCTACTGTATCAAAAGCTGCTGAAAGGTCAAGGAGGAGGAGAATGGTGTATTTACCTTCAGCTTTAGCTAAGGCAAGGTCATTGACCACTTTGGTGAGAGCCGTTTCGGTTGAGCGGGCAGGCCGAAATCCAGATTGCAGTGGGTCTAGTAGTATTTGCACCTCACTGAAGCTGACTGATATCATTGTCGTTTGCAGGACAAATTATCAGATGTATTACTAGGAAAGTGATTAGTGAACAAATAGAATCGATAAAGTTTTCTGTCATTGCAAAGTAAAAACTTTGTTTGCACATGCCATCAGAACGAGCTGCTCACTGACTGATGAACGCCTACTTTCCTGGCAGCTTTCCTGAATGGATTCTGGGTCACATGACTGTCTTTTTTTTTAAAGGGAATTTCTTTGGAACTACTGCATCAGAACTGAAAAATGTGTGAGTAATGGTCTAGTCTTATATTTACCCTTCCTAACAATGAAGAAAAGAGAACCAGACCTTTAATAATGCAATAGTAAAGGCTTATTTTATCTCTGACCAGGCATGGTTGTTTCTTCTAATGGTGGTCATAAGCAGGTTAACCTTTCCATCAGATTTGATAACTTTGCTTGAATCTGCCAGTGATCTGTTGACACCAACATAATGAGTCAAGTTGAATCCAATTCCAGAAGGTTGGTCAATCTAAAATGTAAAAAGATGTTACAGTAAATTTTTATTTTTATTTTTTATTACTTCCTGTTGCCAAGAAAAGAAAAAGAAACATGATCATTTTTAGTTCCTCTTGAACTAGAGTTACTCAGTAATGTTTAAGTTGACCTACAGGCACCGGGGACACCAGGATCCTCCCTGGCATTATTATTTTCAGATTTAGGGTCTGAAAAGCTGCGCAAATTTTACACAAATTGTTGGGTACACACGATGTAATTTAGAAGACAAACCCAGAGAACAACAATTAGTTAACATAACCCCCTCAAAAAATAATTAGGAAGTGTGTACTTACAAAATATACAGTGGCTTGCAAAAGTAATCGGCCACCTTGAAGTTTTCCACATTTTGTCACATAACTGCCACAAACATGAATCAATTTTATTGGAATTCCATGCGAAAGACCTATACAAAGTGGTGTACATGTGAGAAGTGAAACGAAAATCATACATGATTCCAAACATTTTTTTACAAATAAATAACTGCAAAGTGGAGTGTGCGTAATTATTCAGCCCCATTTGGTCTGAGTGCAGTCAGTTGCCCATAGACATTGCCTGATGAGTGCTAATGACTAAATACAGTGCACCTGTGTGTAATCTAATGTCAGTACAAATACAGCTGCTCTGTAAGAGCCTCAGAGGTTGTCTAAGAGAACATTGGGAGCAATAACACCATGAAGTCCAAAGAACACACCAGACAGGTCAGGGATAACGTTATTGAGAAATTTAAAGCAGGTTTACGCTACAAAAAGATTTCCCTAAAGACATCCCACAGAGCACTGTTCAAGCGATCATTCAGAAATAGAAGGAGTATGGCATAACAGTAAACCTACCAAGACAAGGCCATCCACCTAAACTCACAGGCCGAACAAGAAGAGCACTGATCAGAAATGCAGTCAAAAGGCCCATGGTGACTCTGAATGAACTGCAGAGATCTACAGCTCAGGTGGGGGAATCTGTCCTAAGGACAACTATTAGTCGGCCACTGCAAAAAGTTGGCCTTTATGGAAGAGTGGCAAGAAGAAAGCCACTGTTAACAGAAAAGCATAAGAAGTCCCGTTTACTGTTTGCCAAAAGCCATGTGGGGGACACAGCAAACATGTGGAAGAAGGTACTCTGGTCAGATGAGACCAAAACTGAACTTTTTGGCCAAAATGCAAAACGCTAAGTGTGGCGGAAAACTAACACTACACATCACTCTGAACACACCATCCCCACTGTCAAATGTGGTGGTGGCAGCATCATGCTCTGGGGGTGCTTCGCTTCAGCATGGACAGGGAAGCTGGTCAGAGTTGATGGGAAGATGGATGGAGCCAAATACAGGGCAATCTTGGAAGAACACCTCTTGGAGTCTGCAAAAGACTTGAGACTGGGGCGGAGGTTCACCTTACAGCAGGACAACGACCCTAAACATAAAGCCAGGGCAACAATGGAAAGGTTTAAAACAAAACATATCCATGTGTTAGAATGGCCCAGTCAAAGTCCAGATCTAAAGCCAATCGAAAATCTGTGGCAAGATCTGAAAACTGCTGTTTACAAACGCTGTCCATCTAATCTGACTGAGCTGGAGCTGTTTTGCTTTAAAGGGGGGCTTTAAAGATGTGCGGCGACCCGATGGGGAGCTCTGGGGGTCTCCTTATTAAAGAAGACCCCCAGATGCTGCGGCGACGATGTGCGCTAGCTGGTTTAGACCTGCTCTTTTGCAGGTCTAAGCTAACGCTCATGTCTGCCGGGAAGCGGTGCTTCCCGGAGGCATGAAAAGGGCAATAGGATAGCATGTAAAGAACTCGTTTGGGCGATTACATCGCCCAAGTGAGTTCTTTTCTGCCTGGGGGGGTCTTAAATTGAATAGGATTAGGTGATGCCCCCATCGCCTAAATTAAGAACTCGCCAGTGCTAATCAGCAATAGGATATGTCCCTTTGTATTCAAACAATTGCACATAACGACAACGCGTTTCACGGCTTATAGCCTCTTCCTCAGGTCAAGACAAGTGCCTTTAAAAATAAAGTGCAATATATATATGAAATAGTTTTAGCATGTACAGTATGTTAGGTTATTTATTACTATGATTATTTACTCCTATATTATATTACTATTTATTTTACTGGACTCTTTTTAGGATTCTAGTAGGATTTTATTAAACTATAAGTGGTGTATCTGTAAAGACATGAATGTATATAACGTATTGGAATATTGAACAAATATAGACCTTATATATTATACATATATATTATACATATATATTATACATATATATATATATATATATATATATATATATATATATATATATATATATATATATATATATATATATATATATATATATATATATACATATAAATATGTATATATAAATATGTATATATATATATATATATATATACATATAAATATGTATATATAAATATGTATATATATATATATATATATATATATATATATATATATATATATATATATATACACACGCGCACACATATATACATATATATATATATATATATATATATATATATATACATATATACATATATGCATATATACAATGGTGACCATGAGATCTGAGCCTTACACTTTATTTTTAAAGGCACCTGAGGAATCGGCTATAGGCCATGAAACGCATTGTTATTAAAGTGCAATTTTTTTAAAGAAAACGTCTGAAATCATACTCCATAAAACATTGGGAAAGTAAGCTCCTACTTATCTTCCTGTTTATATGTATACAGTGGCAAGAAGGGGATGGGGAACAGTTTGTTAGTGATAACCACGATTCAAAATATCTATAGATGTGATTATTATGAGCACAGGACCAGTAGAATGCTAATACTGCAGCTGAGGGAGGGCCACTCAGGGCCCCTCTAGCCCAAGGACCCTGATGCGGTCGCAACCTCTGCACCCTCTAACAGCTTAGCAGGGGCATTGCTAGGATCTTAGGAGATCAGGGGCACTTTTTTGTCACTCCAGACGGAAAATGGGTGTGGCCATGCTCCAAAATTTGGGTGTGGTCATGGGTGGGGCCACATTTACATGCACTTCTAAGCGGTCTAAGTAGGCCTGACCAGCAAAATGTTGGATGAAGCCCCCTCGGCATTAATAAAAAAAAAAAAAAATGCAGCATATCTCATAAATAGGCAGTGTCACTTAAACATAACTAGGCAGAATTACCTGGATTTTGTGCTGGCTAGTCTGGCTTTTTTCTGTGCAGGCTGGCCTGCTGCCAGGTTGTCTGGCAAGTCCCCCCATAGCATTCTCTGACCTTCTAGTGTATTCCCTCCCATGCTCCCACTGGCCTCCCATTGAGGCACCACAACTCCCAGCATGCCCCATAGAACAACCACAGCTCCCTGCATGCTCACATGAAGGCATCACATTACCCAGCATGGCACCACAGCACCCAGTATGCCCACATAGAGGCATCACAGCATCTAGCATACCCCCGATTGATGCACCACAGCTCCCAGCATGCCCGCCATTGAGGCACCACAGCTGACTCTGCCTAAGGGGCATCCGGGGCACCCCAGAATAGATCCGGGGCACGTGCCACTGATCTTTGGGGCTAGCAATGCCCTTGCAGCTTAGTAACTTAAAGAGACACTGAAGCGAAAAAAAATATATGATATAATGAATTGGTTGTGTACTATGAATAATTACTAGAAGATTAGCAGCAAAGAAAATATTATCATACTTTTATTTTCAGGTATATAGTGTTTTTTCTAACATTGCATCATTCTCTAATATGTGCAGATTACACAACACTCAGCATTCAAAATGATTCTTTCAGAGCAGTCTGTGAACTAATGACCTCTCCTCTGGCAGAGAAAAAGAAAACAGCTGAGATAATAAAAGTCAGATAACAGCCCTCTCCACGACTTTGAAAGTGCAGAGCTTAATGGCTTTTTTGCATAGAGATAACAACTGGAGTTTCTTAACTCTTCCTGTACTGGAAACAATTAGACTGATGTATCTGATCTTAATGTTTTATTTCTTAGCTGTACTACACATACAAATCATATCATAATTTTTTTTCCGCTTCAGTGTCTCTTTAAGTGCCCCCCAAAAAGCTTTCTTGTATGAAGTGGGGCTACTGCAGATACAAATTCTGCACTTTATGGGTTATTTATTTGAACATCTTACACACAGAATACAACAAGCTTTGTCACTCAGCTATTTGTTCCTGGTGTGACGCTATTTAGCTTTGTTGTGTACCTTCTATATCATTTAGAAAATGCTACTAACTCTACTTTTTAAGGGCTGACCTATAACAGTTACAGTGTTTCCTCTATGCAACCTCAAAATGAGGAAGCTCCCAGCAGTGACTCTGATTGGCCACTTGCTTCCCTTGTGCAAGCTGCACGGAAACATTTAATGACCAACACTTTATCTGTCACAAGTAAAGAACTCTCTTCAAGGAAGGAGGAAGATGGAGAGGCAGCCGGAGAAAATACGAGAGGGTTATCTGGTTAAAAAGGTAAGACGGGCCATACTTCTATTGGATTAAATAAACAGGTACAGAAAAGACTGAGGCAGATAATTATGCCATAACACCCCATCACTCAGTGAGCAATCATCTTCACCTTGTCTACATACATGTGTATTTATCTGTCTGTGTAAGATTAGACTATGTACATACTTCACATTTGTGAAACATTACATTTTCTGATCAAAAATGATTGTTTTTGGTGACAATTTGGCAACAACTGCTGTATTGCCAAACATCTTATTCTATTGTGTGGAGGGGGGAGGGGCAGAAGGGATGCCACCTGCAAGAACTATTACCTTTCTGTAGGAAAATAGGGGTGGGTTACAACTGAGCCAACACAACGGATCAGTAACAACCTTAGCAATAATTCTGAGGACACCTGAAGACTAGTAACAAGCACACATTTCAAAAAGTCGTATCTCGCATTGAAATTCACAATTGCGGTGCAAAACTGTAAAGCGAAATTTAGGGCAAAATCGTAATCCTATTTTATCTGTATTGTAGTCAGAAACCATAACTTCGCATTTTTCGCGTAATTTTCACATAACTTCATGCCGACTTTAGCGTTAAATAGCAAAGCCCTCATACATTGTCAGCAAAGTTAAGGATAATAGTGGGTACATGTCACAAAAAATAACTTTTCAAAAAGACCTTGTAGTTTTTGAGAAAAGCGATTTTAAAAATGCAAAGGATTAATGGTTTTTAAACTGTTTAAAAAACATTTTTCCTTTGCATTTTAAAAATCGAATTTTTAAAAAAACTACAAGGTCTTTTTGAAAAAATGTTTTGACTTGTACCCAATGGATTTCGCTTGGATTACACGAAATCAATTAAATGTACAAATTGTAATTACGCATGGGCGTAATTGCGAAAATGTATGCAAAATTTTCCGACTGCTTTTTAATCATACTGAATATGACCAATAAAGAAGCTATAATTAATTTGCTGGTTCCTGTCCGACTTCGATTCTGAATGCAAAATTTTGAGTAATCAATAATCTGCTACTAATAATCACTACTGAAGACACTGTAGATTTTCATCTCAGCTAATTGAAAATAATTGTTTCAGACCAGAAACCTATATTGCGTACATAGCTTTAAACACACGAAAACCACCAATCAGAATCCTTGTTTCATTCAACAGTAGAGATGTCGCGAACCTCCGATTTTCGGTTCGCAAACTTCCGCGGAAGGTTCGATTCGCGTAAAAGTTCGCGAACCACAATAGACTTCAGTGGGGAGGCGAACTTTGAAAACTAGAAACACTTATACTGGCCAGAAAAGTGATGGAAAACATGTTTCAAGGGGTCTAACACCTGGACCCCCAGGTGGCGGAGTGGGATAGACACCAAAAGTCCTGGGGAAAAATCTGGATTTGACGTAAAGCAGCGTTTTAAGGGCAGAAATCACATTGAATGCTAAATTGCAGGCCTAAAGTGCTTTCAAACATCTTGCATGTGTATACATCAATCAGGGAGTGTAATTAGAGTACTGCTTCACACTGACACACCAAACTCACTGTGTAACACACCACAAACAGCTGTTTGCGTAGTGACGGCAGTGCTGGACTGGTGCGCAACATGGCCAGAGTGCAGGCCGTGGCGGTTTTCCAGCCCATATGGTCCCCGGGCTGTGGAAGCTCAATGATAGAACAACACTGACTGTCCAGCTGATCAAATTTGCTCTGTCCACAATAAAGCAATGACCTTATTATCTTCTTGTATGTAGGTAGGCATAGGTAGGAGTCCCAGTATAGGTAGTTAGGCATAGATAGGTGTTCCAGTATAGGTAGGTAGGCATAGGTAGGTGTCCCAGTATAAGTAGATAGGCATAGGTAGGTGCCTCAGTAGTTAGCTAGGCATAGGTAGGAGACCCAGTATAGGTAGGTAGTCATAGGTAGGAGACCCAGTATAGGTAGGTAGGCATAGGTAGGTGTCCCAGTATAGGTAGGTAGGCATAGGTAGGTGTCCCAGTATAGGTAGATAGGCATAGGTAGGTGCCTCAGTAGTTAGCTAGGCATAGGTAGGAGTCCCAGTATAGGTAGGTAGGCATAGGTAGGTCCCCTAGTATAGGTAGGTAGGTAGGTAGGTGTCCCCGTATAGGTAAGTAGGTGCCCCAGTAGTTAGGTAGGCATAGGTAGGTGTCCCAGTATAGATAGTTAGGCAGGGCCTGGCTGGCACAGTAATAACAATTGTCAAGGTCCAGCTGCAACAGATAGGGCTGTATAATGTCAGTGTTAGTGAGCAACACAAAAAAAAACACATCAGGAAAACATTAGCTCTCAAAAGAGCTGTTGAGGGGTGCTATTTTAGCAATACCAATCAGCCAGGAGCAAGCTAACAAGCCAAGAGCCTAACTAATCTTTCCCTATGAGAGAGTCTGATGCAGCTGTCCCTTCACTAATTACTGCTGGCACATGAGTGAGTGTAATGGCCGGCGGAGCCTGCCTAATATAAGGGGGTGCAGTGGCTCCAGGACTGAGTGTAGCCTGATTGGCTACAATGTGCCTGCTGACTGTGATGTAGAGGGTGAAAGTTGACCCTAATGGAGCTTTATGGGGTGAATCGAACTTCCGCAAAAGTTCGCCTTCGCAGGGGAACGCGAACCACACAAAGTTCGCCTGGTACCGTTCGCAGGCGAACCGTTTGGGACATCTCTATTCAACAGCTGAAACCTGATTGGCTGCTATGAGGAACCCCTCCTCTTTTACGTCAGTTTGTGCACCTGTCCTGATAAATCAGCTCCAATTTAAATTGTGAATAAGATTTTGGCAAAGCGCTGACCTGAATTTGCATTCTGTAGGCTTTGAGACTGTTTTATGCAATTGTTGTCCTTTACATTATTATTTTAAACTCAATGGGTATCTGGGTGGCTGAGATCAAAATTATTCAAACTGTTCAACTATCAAAAAGCAAATCAAGTGCTATTCAAACATATAGTCAATGCAAATGGAACAGTGGCGTAACTACAATTCATGGGGCCTCCGAGCGAAACTTTGATGGGGCCCCCCCAATGTTTACACCCGTTCCCTTGCCTCCCCTTGGTGCCTTCGTGGCCTGGGGACCCATCTAACAAGGGTCATAAAACAAGTGTGGCCTTCATTATCTTCACACCCATAACAAGTGTAGCCACAAAAACACCTGAACTGAAGGATACTTCCCTGTATCAAAGGAAGTTACGGTTAGTAATAGTACATATATTTTAGCTATCTCAGACACAGGACAGACTGTTTCATTGAGCTGAGATAAAAGAATAAATCTACTTTTTATGTTTTAAACATAACATAAAACTTTGGGATATTGAAAGGTCAGTTTTAGAAGTAGGAGGATAGATACAACTGTTTATTTACTTAAATAAAGGCTACTTGTTTACTTAAGGTTCACTTTAAGCTAGGTACACACACATATGATTACTGTTGTCCACATGAATCGGAACGACAATATGAAGCTTTTTGCTGTATAGACACATCTGTTTCTGTTGCTATGGAGAGGGTATGAAGGACTGGCTTCTGGTGAATGGGGTGAGGAGAAAAATGCACTTGGACTTCGTTATCGCTACAGATCCAGCATCCCAGATCTTATATTTAGGCAACATTAGGGTTCTGCTGTACATGAGCTAGATTCTCAGTGTTAAGCTTGGGGGTGTAATCTCCACAGTCAGCATACAACACATAAGCTGACGTGAAGGAGGTACACACACCAGCACAAGGGATCAGGATATCCCCAGTTTAGTGGAGGAGAGGACTGACTCCAATAGGAGATTGTGGCGCACAGAGCCGGTGCAGATCTGAACAGCCACAAACACTTTCGTAATAACGTCTCAGCGCAAAGTAGCGCTGAGCGCATAAACCAGGACTGAGGAGATCAGGACAGGTAGACAGAATGAACGCTTGCTAGCTAGCGATTACTTAGCGACAGCAAGCGTCCAAAACCAGACAGACTGGAATGAGGCAGCCAATGCGTTGCGGCGATGGCGTGCCTCACAAAGACAGGACAGGAGAGACAGGAAATAGCAGGATCGAGATAGATGAACGTAACACAGATAAATATACAATAAGTATGTTTTCCTAGCGTATTACAATTACAGCTATCAATGAAACTATTTGTAAGGTCTGACTAACATATGTATATATCGGCAATGAACCGATATATGACATAAGCAGGAACGCTGACTAGAACTGGAGTAATACAGGGAACAGGACTCAGAAGGATTCGCTATCTCTTCGCAGAGATGAACGCAATCCACAAACAGGACCAGGAACAGGATAACTAGCTCAGCACGGGTGTTCACGATACGCGCAAACTACCAAAACGTGCTGGAAAACTGACTAACTGAACACAGGAAATAAACAGTTCGTGTACGTATATATCAGCAACACTGATATATCAACGTAACACGGATACAAGGAAAATAACAAAATGCGCAAGTATGCGTATATATTGGCGATGAACCAATATATGACACAAGACAAGCAAGTAACAACTTCTAGAACAAGAGCAGAACTAGGAGGACTCGCTGACCCCTTCGCAGGAGTCAGCGCAGTCCACACGGACCAGGAACGAGGTGGGGCACGAGCAGAGTAACAGATAGAGTCTGAAACTATGGTAGCCCATGAGGCATTGCAGGAAGCAGTTCTTTATACTGAGGTCATCCAATGGGAGCAGACCTGCAGATTCCCACACAAGTGAATGGTAATTAATCACAGGCTGATAGCAGGAAAAGGCAGACAATGATATGCAGCCTGCAGGAAAGGGACCGCCCCTCCACTGCAGCAGACAATGTTTGTTTACACAAAAGCATATTAAACTGTCATTAACTTCAGAGCGACTGCAGATGGAATCAGCAACTAGTTTAAGTGCAAACCAAACTATGCAAGCAAATGCATGTAATGACATTAGAACTGTTTGGTTTGCAATACCACTGCAGTCAGCAGTAAACGCTGCAGAAGCGATCATAACACTCAGTCTAGATGCTCCTTAATGGCTGCCTCAGCTGAGTGTTATCTAGCATGTGTATATAGGTTTACACACTGGAAATTCCATGTTCCTACATGACAGAGATTTATTCATGAGATCACATAACCAGAGGTAGAATTTAACCAAGATTAGGAAGTTCCTAGGCAAGTGGAAGTGATAAGGAAGTGGTACAAGTCCATAAAAGGTAAATGGTGTGATGACAGCACACCACGAAGCCATGAGCCTTGTTAGTCATTTCATACAGGATGCTTACTGCTTCAGTTGATCCCTCTTCCTGCTCTCCTTCAGGAAGTGTGGCAACTCCTACCGCAGAAATATTATCTAAGCATTAATAGTACTCAGTCAGAACAAGGGTGTTCTACAGTGGCATAGCAATAAGGGATACAGAAGTTACAACCACCCCAGGGCCCCAGGACAAGAGTGACCCACCTAAGGCCCTTTTCTCCAGTTGCAGTTAGCTCTGTATTTGTGCACAGCACAGCTGATGATCACCTCTAGGGCTGGATTCAGCACTAGGCTTGAGGTACCAGTGTGGTGAGACTCGAGGCAGCTCACCATCCTGATGTGACCATTGTCAGAGCACAGAAAGCTGTGTGGGCAGGCTGATTGGGATTGCTCACCCATCCAGCTCTCTGTGCTCCCTCAGCACTGACCAGCCCAGCTCTGAGCATGTTGTATAAAGAGATGGATGGGTGGGCTTGATGGGCAGTGCTATCCTGCATCCAGGACAGCTTCAGGATGGTAAGCGCAAACATGCTGCCCTTGGAAAGATGATTTTGGTCATTAGTAGGCATAGAGTGCGTCTCAGCATAATATTTGCTCTGGAACCCATGATCCTGTAGCTATACTACTTGTCTTCTAAATTTATATGAAGCACCATACAGGTTTACACTCGTTCATGACCAAGCTAAAAATTTCCATTTACCAAAGTCAATAGTACGTGATTTTTTTCATGCTGATGACACAACTATGCAATCTGGAGTGTGTTGAAACTTCCTAGTTGGGTGCCTTAAAGTCTGAGTCCACTCAAGTTATAACCTCTTACTTCTGTAACAACTTTTCGCTCTAATACTACTAACACTTTCCAATCCTATGCTGGACCATTGGCATTTTCCAGTATGGGTCCAATGTTGGACATAGTCTGACATAGGAAAACATGACTTTCACAAGGGGCGCTGTTGCCGGATAAAATCCAGCACAGCGTCAGCCTCTTTAAATTAAATTGTCTGACTGATAAAGCATATGTGGGAACATTCTGCAGTAGTACAGGACCTGCGCAGAACACTCCCTGCCATGAGAGCGCGACTGTGAGCGTTCTGTATGTGCACTTGCGCATGTGCAGAAGTCACCGACCTGGCCAGGTCACCAGCTGCTAAGAAGGGGACAGCAGAAGACTGCATGACTTCGGAACTGTGGCAAGGGACACAGAGGCTTCTAAGGACTGGAAGATGCCCCAGGTAAGTTACATTAAGATGCCCACCTTCCTTTAGAGGCAAAATATAAGAAAATATTAGCTGTACCTGTATATGGATACATTTAAATGAAGAGATTGCCTGTTTGTTATCTTTTGAGATTTTCTGCAGAAGTTTCTAAATCTTAATATGGCCAATCTTCCTGTTTTGGAATGACCACAGTAGATAGTTACTGAGATTCTAGCCTTTTTGCTGTCATCAGAATGCCAACTGAAACTACAGATTTCTTGTGTGAGTATTATCAGCTAACAGTCACAGCTAGGGATCAAAGGAAATGTAGTCCCTGGATTCAACAGACGGTTAGTGCTATAGGCAGCCCTCTCCATAGTCTTATTGCTATGAAGCTAAACTAGTGATGTTGAAAGAGCATTCAAAAAATGTTGGCCCTTATTCAATTCACATTTTCTCCTAGGAGATAATTTTTCATCTTCTTTTTAAAATAACGTTTCAGCACCCTTCAGTTGACAAAGTACTAAAAGTAGATGAAAAAGTACTGTCGTAACTATTTTGATATTTGGCATTTGGTTGGTATTTTAATACTTATATCAGTAGCACTGTGGGATGGTCCAGACGCAGGCCTGGTCCGCCCATGATGCCAAGTGAGGCGACTTCCTCAGACGGCAGAAGTCTGGGGGCAGCACCAGGCAGAAACAGGAAGCGAAGAGTGCCTGGCCTACCTATACTGGGGGCAACTGTACTTAGCTACCAATACTGGGGGCACCTATACCTGGCTACCTACCTATACTGAGGTTGTTTTTTTGGGGGGCTCACCGCAGCTATAATGTGTGGTGCATATTGTCAGGTGCTGTGCAATCATTCCAATTGTGTGTGTGTGTGTGGGGGGGGGGGGGGGGGGGGCCTAGGGGGCGCATCCTCACAAGTTTGTCTCGGGCAGCAAAAAGTCTAGAACTGTCCCTGTCCAGACGCTTCCAAGATCCTCCCACAGGTGCGGCTGTCCGGGACTCTTATGAATGCGCTCTCATCCGAGTAAAAGTGACCACTAACGAAACAATTTGCTGAACGATCCTTCATGAAGAATGGTAAACAATCATTCATGTGTCTACTAATAGAAAAAATGTACTACCCAATTCAATCAGATTAATTAAATCTATCTGATCCCGTCAATCCGGTTGGATTGGTTATGAGATTTTTGGTCATTATTGGTCCCAAATGATCAGTTACGATTGTTCATATGAAGAATCTTTCGCAAAAGATTGTTCGGCAAATTGTATAGTTAGTGGCCACCTTAAGAGCTTCTCCATACTGGAAATATGCGAGTATGGTCTGCACATGTAGAATGAAGCCCCTCGTGGATGAAGGAAAAGGTTGTACTCGGGCATGCCCAGTACAGATTATACAAGGACAGGAGAAAAATTCGACAAGCTCTTGTTGAATATGTTCAGAAGGACCCTGCTCTGGGACAATGGGCTGCAAGAGGATTGGGGAAGCCTATGGACTATGCAGAAGCTTCCTGCTAAAGTAAGTATCTAATTTGTTTAAACATTTTGAATCAGGTATGCTTCATGGCATCTTTACTCCCACCAATTAGAGCCACTATTTCTTAGGCTACCTATACTGGGGGCAATTATTCCAAACAAACAAACAACAACAAACACAGAACATCCTGGCGGACTCAAAAGCGCAAGAGCTGCAGCCACAAGGACGCGCTCTATAGGCAGTAGCAGTGTTAGGGAGTCTTGCCCAAGGTCTCCTACTGAATAGGCTCTGGCTTACTGAACAGGAACAGCCGAGATTCGAAACCCTGGTCTCCTGTGTTAGAGGCAGATCCCTTAACCATTACACTATCCAGCCACTACTATTATCCAACCACTATCCAGCCAGGCTACTTATACTGGAGGCAGCTATTCCAGGCCACCTACTGTATACTGGGGGCAACTATTCCAGGCTACTTATAGTGGGGACAACTATTCCAGGCTACCTATACTGGGGGCAACTATTCCAGGCTACCTATACTGGGGGCAACTATTCCAGGATACCTATACTGGGGGCAACTATTCCAGGCAACTTATACTGGAGGCAGCTATTCCAGGCTACCTACTGTATATTGGGGGCAACTATTTCAGGCTACTTATAGTGGGGACAAGTATTCCAGGCTACCTATACTGGGGGCAACTATTCCAGGCTACCTATACTGGGGGCAACTATTCCAGGATACCTATACTGCGGGCAACTATTCCAGGCTACCTATACTGGGGGCAACTATTTCAGGATACCTAAGCTGGAGGCAACTATTCCAGGATACCTATACTGGGGGCAACTATTCCAGGCTACCTATACTGGGGCAATTATTCCAGGATACCTATACTGCAGACAACTATTCCAGGATACCTAAGCTGGAGGCAACTATTCCAGGATACCTATACTGGGGGCAACTATTCCAGGCTACCTATACTGGGGCAATTATTCCAGGCTACCTATACTGGGGGCAACTATTCCAGGCTACCTATACTGGGGGCAACTATTCCAGGCTACCCATACTACAGGCAACTACACCAGGCTACCTATACTGCATTACTACCCACCATGACGTGATCACACCTTTTCTTTTTTTTCAGGGGGGGGGGGGTAATTTAATACCCAACACCGGGTGTCAAACGCCCTAGGTATGCCACTGCTTCTTTTATACGCAACTTTGACCCTCCCCATTTCCACTAACCGCTATGATGTCCATGCGCACACCAGCAATTTCATGTAAATCATGGTGCCTCTTTTCCCCTAATGCAAATCAGCTTTCCCCCAAACACAGTGGATGCTGCCTGTAAGTTGTTAGGATTGCAAAAAAATCACATAGCAAATGGGATGCTACACGGTTTTCTTGCGATTTCCCTGTTTTAATATTCTATTTTTTTCCTTAACGAATTGTCAGAAAAAAACGCAAACCCAATCACAATGGTTGGTGAAACCGAACCAACACAGAAAAACACACTGAAAACTGCTTTGTGTTAAAAAAAAAAAAAAAAAAATCAGGAACGCATCACAGTGTTTCTGATTGGGATTATCATTTTCAGAGGAAAAGGGCCATAAAATAAAGGTAAAAATGGTTCACCTGCAGGTAGAGATGGTCAATGAGCTGTTAATAATACCAAGTTGATGCAAATGTAATGCAAATAAATACAGCTTAAGGCTGGGAACACACTAGACAGAAACACTAGCGTTGCAGAAAACGCAGCAAAAACGCACATAATGCAAGTCAATGGGCCGCCTGAAAAATGTGCATTTTTTAAAAAGCTGGTTTTGTTGCATATTTTTCAAAAACGCACATAATGAAAAGTCAATGGTGATGCAGACGTATTGTGGTTTGGTGCATTTTGTATGCGTTTTGCATGCGTTTTTAGATGTGTTTTTAAAAGAAAAAAAAAACAAGTTTGATAATGTATTTCCGCTTCCTGTTGACCTTGTAGTAACTTGCATAAAACGCATAAAAAAGCATGCAAAACACATATGCGATTTATATCTGCAAACCGCAAACGCATGAAAACGCATGCAAAACGCATGTGCGGGAAAAACCGCAAACGCACATAAAATGCATGGAAAACACACAATCACATATGCAGCAAAACGCTACCTTTACCGCACTGCCTAGTGTGTCCCTAGCCTGAAAGAGGACCAATTAACCTGCTGAGCGGTCTGGACGAGCTCAGCTCGTCCAACACCGCCAGAGGCTGCCGCTCAGGCCTTGCTGGGCCGATTTTAATGAAATAAAAAGCAGCACACGCAGCCGGCACTTTGCCAGCCGCGTGTGCTGCCTGATCGCCGCTGCAGCGTGGCAAACCGCCGCGTGCAGCGGCGAAAGAGGGTCCCCCAGCCGCCTGAGCCCAGCGTAGCCGGAACAAACAGTTCCGGCCAGCGCTAAGGGCTGGATCGGAGGCGGCTGACGTCAGGACGTCGGCTGACGTCCATGACGTCACTCCGCTCGTCGCCATGGCGACGAGGTAAGCGAAACACGGAAGGCCGCTTATTGCGGCCTTCCGTGTTACTTCTGGCCGCCGGAGGCGATCGAAAGAACGCCTCCGGAGCGCCCTCTAGTGGGCTTTCATGCAGCCAACTTTCAGTTGGCTGCATGAAATAGTTTTTTTTTAATTTAAAAAAAACCCTCCCGCAGCCACCCTGGCGATTTAATCAGAACGCCAGGGTGGTTTTAAAGGCAGCAGCAGTTACATTTGATCCTTCCGCTTTCAAGCTGCATACAGTGGGATGCAAAAGTTTGGGCAACCTTGTTAATCGTCATGATTTTCCTGTATAAATCGTTGGTTGTTATGATAAAAATGTCAGTTAAATATATCATATAGGAGACACACACAGTGATATGTGAGAAGTGAAATTATGTTTATTGGATTTACAGAAAGTGCGCAATAATTGTTTAAATAAAATTAGGCAGGTGCATAAATTTGTCATTTTATTGATTCCAAAACCTTTAGAACTAATTATTGGATCATAAATTAGCTTGGTAGGCTCAGTGACCCCTGACCTACATACACAGGTGAATCCAATTATGAGAAAGAGTATTTAAGGGGGTCAATTGTAAGTTTCCCTCCTCTTTTAATGCTCTCTGAAGAGTAGCAACATCAACATGGGGGTCTCAAAACAACTCTCAAATCACCTGAAGACAAAGATTGTTCACCATCATGGTTTAGGGGAAGGATACAGAAAGCTATCACAGAGATTTCAGCTGTCTGTTTCCACAGTTAGGAGCATATTGAGAAAATGGAAGACCACAGCCTCAGTTCAAGTTAAGGCTCGAAGTGGCAGACCAAGAAAAATCTTGGATAGACAGAAGCGACGAATCGCATGCGGCTTTGTCATGCGGTTTTCCCCGCGATTTCGCGTGCGATTTCGCATGTAATGTTATGGAAATTTACACAGGCAGTGACATGGTTAAATTCGCTTGCTTCTTAGCCATGCGAAATTGCATGCGAAATCGCGGGGAAAACAGCATGTGGAAACGCAGGCGATTTCGTCCGCGGTGGAATCCAGGCGATTCCACACCGCTACAGTGGAAACGAGCCCTCAGAGGCTATAATTTCTGCAAAAGGAGAATCTACTAAATATTGATTTCATTTCTTTTTAGTGGTGCCCAAATGTATGCACTTGCCTAATTTTGTTTAAACAATTATTGCACACTTTCTGTATATCCAATACACTTCATTTCACTTCTCACATATCACTGTGTGTGTCTCCTATATGATATATTTAACTGACATTTTTTATTGTAACAACTAACGATTTATACAGGAAAATCATGACGATTAACAAGGTTGCCCAAACTTTCACATCCCACTGTACATTTACACAAAAAGTAGCAAAACATTTGCGTCAACTTTGAATTCTTTGCATCTAATTGTCTATTTCCTGCTTGCAGGCTAGCAGTGAATAAAGGTGGGTACACACATCAGATAAAAGTCTTTAGAAAATGAAAGATCACAGACCAATTTTATCCCCTTCCATGTAGTATGAGAGCCATACTCTACACAGTCTACTCTATTAGGGCTGAAACCCCCAGGAGCGCTTTTGGCAGCGTTTTGGCAGCACTGCGATACGCTAGCAGTTTGCCAAAATGCTGGGCTAATGTTAATGGATGGGGCAACTTCCACAGGAGCGTTTGCGTTTCCCAGAAACGCAAACGCAGGACCTGCAGCATTTTGGGAGCGTTAGCGCTTCAATGTAAAGTATTGAAACGCTAGCAGAAACGCTCAGCAAAACCTAAACTGAGCGGTTTTGCTAGCGTTTTGCGGTTCAGCACACTGTAAACAAAATGAAAAATAATTCACAGGACCAATCAGGATAAAAACGCAAAACGCAAAACGCTAGGCACCCGCTGGGGAAAAAAATACAATGTTGCAAAACACGACCAAAAACGCGCATGAATCCGCTTGCAAACCGCTCAGACAAAACGCTAGCGGTTGCGTTTTGCGTTTGCGGTTTTCAGTGGGTTCCAGGCCTTAGTCTATGATATCTGCAGATCTTATACACACCTTGTTTAACGGACAATCATATGCAGATCAGATCCACCAGGATGGATCTTTGGATCTGCAGATGATTGTCTGATCTGCAGATGAATGTCTGTTAAACAAGCTGTGTATGAGATCTGCAGATATCATAGACTATGAATACATTTTGCAGAAACGGATCTTTTGCAGGAACGGATCTTTTGCAGATACTGATCTTTTGCATGTGCACAGCATCTTTGTGTGCAGCATCTTGCAAAGATTTTTATCTGATGGGGAGTTCAGCTCAATAGAATAGACTGTGTAGAGTATGGCTCTCATGGAAGGGGGTAAAATTGGTCTAAGATCTTTCATTAATCTTTCAAGTGTGTACACACCATAAGGGAGCTGTGAGAACTGTGATTTTTTTTTCTTGCACAGAAGTACATACAGGTTGTTTTGATGCTTCCATGAGAGCCTTGTCACACAGTTATTTTCCTTTGTGGCAAAGTCCGCTTAAAAAAAGCTTCAAAACAGGAACTACCACGGCCAACGTATCTTTAGGTGACTGCTGTGTAACTGATAGATGCAGTGACTGTGACAGATGCAGCACAATCTGGTTATTACAGGGTCTGTCATGATGAACAGCACAAAATTCAGAGGAAAGCTTGGATGCGTCACACACATGACAGCATAGATAAGGAGGCTGCGGACTCCCTTCAAACAGTCCCGCATCCGCCTGATTACAAACAGTGGTTTGAACAAACTCTGCGGCCTTATAGGGAACCCGAGGTGAGAGGGATATGGAGGCTGACATGTTTATTTGTTATGCACTTTGCCTGGCTGTCCTGTTGATTCTGTTGACTCTAATACCAAGGCTGCTTTCACAGTAAGACGTTACAGGCACCCGTTAGTGCAGCCTGTAACGCAGCCTAACTCACAGCAATGAAAACGAAATGGGCTGTTCACAGTGCCCACGTTGCGTTACATTGTAACGCAGCACGTTTAAACAAAGTGCTCCATGCTGTACGTTATCCGCGGCTAAGCTGCGTTAGACTGTTTGCACATGCTCAGTGATGTTGGAGGAGGAGGTCTCCCCTCCTCCTCCGCTGCCAGCCACATGGCTAATTAATATTCACTGCACTGTGTGACGTGCAGTGATTACTTCCTGGAGCGGCCGCTTTGTGCGGCGATTGGCTGGCGGGACCACGTGATGCCGCATGTGTCCAAAAGTACGCATCACGGCATCACGGACGCATGAAGAGCCGCATAACGCGGCTCAATCTGACGTCCAACTTCAACCCCACTATGCGTTGCGTTAGGGGCACGTTATGCGACCTTAACGTGGCATCTAACGCAACGTCTTAGTGGGAAAGAAGCCTAATACCATAGACCCTGAACAAGCATGCAGATCAGATGTCTATAACAAATCTGACAAGATTAGCGGCATGCTTGTTTCAGGTGTGTGATTTAGACCCCACTCACCAGAAAGATCAGCAGGACTGCCAGGCAACTGATATTGTTTTTAAAAAAAATTAAATATGGCAGCTTCCCTAGCTCTCAAACCTTGGGTTCATTTTGAGAACTAACATATGGAAAGATAACACCAACTGCTTAACAGGATTCTTATTTATGGCAACTGCAATAGACAGTTATAAAGAGGGAGCAGAACATCCCTACAGGCATCTATGCAAAAAGGGCGCTGAGGAAAAAAGGGCACCCAGTGAAGCTGAAACAAGCTTTTTTGTCATTAATAGCTAAACATAACCATAAATCCCTCTACCAATGCCAAACCTCAACCACCTTAACCACCCATCCCTCCAAAGCTAAACTTAACCACCTACCTCCCAACGGCTAACCTTAATCACCCCCCAGGGCTAACCTTAACCACCCACAACCCCCCCCACGGCTAACCTTAACCTCTCCCCCAGCACTAACCTTAACCACTGCCCTGGGCTAATCTTAAACACTCCCCAACCCCCCACCGGCGCCAGTCCACCGCTATAGGAAAAATTGAATAAAATACTGTAATTTTTGTCGCCATAGACTTTTTTTTTTTGTGTGTGTGTGGTGAGCGATTGTTTCCAGGATTTTGCAACAAGGGTACATGTGCACGATTAAACAAACTATGTTTTGGGATGCATGGAGACTATGACCGTCATGGCGGATCAGATCTTTAAGATCCCTGACGACTCCTGCCCAAAGTGCCGCAATCATTTCAACTCTCATTCGCACCCATCGCGTGCTGTTGTGTGTTCCTGCTGTAGGAAGATGGATCAGGAAATGCTCTTTCATTAGGTCGCATCACTGTGGGTTCCTTGATCCATCTTCTGGTAAGTATGTAGCTTAACACAAACTTGTACAAAAAGAACATCCAAGAGTGGCTGAAGTAAAGACTGAGAGGGTTACATCATTCTTTAAAACAGTGCAAAAACTTAAAGTTGAAAATAATTTTAAAGGACAACCGAGGTGACATGATGAGATAGACAAGTGTATGTACAGTGCCTAGCGCACAAATAACTAGGCTGTGCTCCTTTTTTTCTTTCTCTGAAAAAGTAAAACATCAGGTATGCAAGTGACAGTTTCTGTCTGGGTCGGGATCGGGTCGGACTGGGTCAGACTATAGCATAAACCTCAGTGATAAGTAGTTACAGCCATAAAACACTTTCCTGTCAGTAAATGGCTTCTGAGAGCAGGAAAGATATAAAAATGGTCAATAATTCATAGTTTTGAGCTCTGACATACTTCAATGAAGGTGTCATTGAGCAGAGACAATGAAACAGAATGGAACATTTAATTTTGAAGCCTGGAGTAGCTGCTCTCCTCAGTTGTCAAACATTTTGGCCTCTTTCACAGTGGGACGTTGCGTTTGATGCAACTTTAAAGTCGCACAACGTGCCCGTAGCGCATGTACGTTATGAAATTGGCCATTTTTTTGCACTGCGTTATGTGTCTCTTGGTGCTCTTTTCGTCACATACTGATGGAACGAAAACGGCGCATGCGTTACATTTAATAAAAAAAAAAAACATCACTGAGCATGTGCAACACACATAACGCAGCAAATGTATTGCTAAACGCACAGCATGCAGCACTTTGTAAATATTGCTACACGTTACACACAACTCAACGTGTCCACTGTGAATGTCGCACAAGACTTTGTATTGCTGTGCGTTAGTCTGCATTTTTTATAACGTGCGACTTTAACGTCTCACTGTGAAAGAGGCGTTTTCCGCCTTTTTTTCAAGCGCAGGCGATTTCTAAAATCGCCCACAAAACGCTAGTGCAATGAATCTCTATGAGAAAGTTCATATCAGCTGTGAGTTCGCTGTGTAATGCCTGTACCATTTTTGGGCCTTTTTTCGTATAATGGAAGGTATAGGAAGAGCGTTAAACGCTAACAAAATCGCATTGTGCAGCGATTGCGTTCACATTTTTAAGAATAACTACATTGTATTTATTCTTTTCCTGGTCAAAGAGTTCACTTCCTGACTTGCGTCAGGGAGTAAATGACAAAACCGCTATGCAAAAGCATTTTTTATAAAAAGCGCCGGGAGGGGGAGAAAAACAGAACTTCACAGTGTTGTTAAAAGAAGAGGCAATGCAAAACAGTGGTAAACATTTATGTTCCAACCTTTTTTGAAACATGTTGCTAACATCATGTTCAAATTGAGCTTATATAGGAATATTTCCCAGCTTCAGCAACTGTTTTATTGTCTTTTTGTAGGGTTTATATGATTAGCAAATGATCACATTCTGTTTGACTTAAAGGGGAACTGAAGAGAGAGGTATATGGAGGCTGTCATGTTTATTTCCTTTTAGACAATACCAGTTGCCTGGCAGCCCTGCTGATCCTCTGCCTCTAATACTATTAGCCATAGCCCCTGAACAAGCATGCAGCAGATCAGGTGTTTCAGTGGTTCAGACTTATAAGTCTGATCTGACAAGACTAGCTGCATGCTTGTTTCTGGTTTTAATCAGATACTACTGCAGAGAAATAGACCAGCAGGGCTGCCAGGCAACTGGTATTGATTAAAAGGAAATAAACATGACAGCCTCCATATACCTCTCTCTTCAGTTCCCCTTTAAAGGGGCACTATGGCGAAAAATTTTAAAATTTAAAATGTGTGCGAACATACACAAATAACATGTACATTTTTTTCCAGAGTAAAAAGAGCCATAAATTACTTTTCTCCTATGTTGCTGTCACTTACAGTAGGTAGTAGAAATCTGACAGAAGTGACAGGTTTTGAACTAGTCCATCTCTTCATGGCGGGATTCTCAGGGATTTATTTATTTTCAAAAGCACTTAGTGAATGGCAGTTGCTCTGTCCAACTGCCAAAAAAACTGTGCAGCGAGCAGGGAAGCTGGCCGGCATCATTGTGTAAATCCTTTTAAGGGAATCTCTTTATAAAGAATAAAAGCCATGCTGAGAATTCCCTATGAGGAGATGGGCTAGTTCAAAACCTGTCACTTCTGTCAGATTTCTACTGCCTACTATAAGTGACAGCAACATAGGAGAGGAGAAATGTATGGCTCATTTTACTCTGGAAAAAAAAGCACTTCTTATTTGACTATGTTTGCACATATTTTACATTTTACAATTTTTCGCCATAGCGCCCCTTTAAAGTTTATTCAATATTTGAAAATGGGACAATATAGATTTATCAGCTGTATAGAGCTGGGAAATGGGGATATCTTGGCATATGAGTGTCAGAGTTGTAAAGTGTTGGGAGTAAAATATCAGGTGTCCTTTAATTAAAAAAAATCTAAAAATTATAGGAAAAGAAGCTGCATTATAGTGTGTATGTAATAAAGGTTCAGTCATTTGAAAAAAAGAAAAATCTGTAACGTTTCCTCTTTTTACTTCCTTCTCGGTTGTTCTCCAGTCTTTTTTGGGGGAATATGAATTACCGGTAAATTTCTGTATTTCTGTAGATTTCTGTATGTCCAAATTCTCATTATCTTATTTCTTAGGCTAGGGCCACACTACGGTTGCAGGACGGAGCCTGCAGTCCGTGATCTTAGCCAAGGAAACGCAAACGGATCAATGCTGCCTTTTTTGCAGCATACGTTTTCGATATGTTTGCGTTTTTTGGGGGGGGGGGGCTGAGGGGGTAGCAGGCAGGATGGGGGTGGCAGCGGTCAGCGGGGAGGGGGGACGTCTCCCCCCTCCCTCTCCTGGGTCCCCTGTCCCCGCTACCCCCTCCAGCTACATGCCGCAAAAATGTAAAGTATAGCAGCCGTATTATTATAATATGTGATTATTTGGTATATTATGTGGTTAAGATGTTAAAAAATGTTGTGACATTTTTTAATTGATTTTAATAATTTTTGATGGTTTTTTTGAAAAAACAAAGATTTATACTGTTTGAATATTATTAGTTTGGTGCTGCTTATATGGGGGTACTCTTTTCTCCTTGTTTGTATACTATTGAAGTACTTGTTCCCTCGTTAGCACATTCTAATTTTTGGTATTATTATTAATGATTTATGAATATTTGCATGGTGCTGGTCACAATTTTTATGAGTAAATTCATTTTTTTTCTACTCACTAAATAGATAGATAGGAGTCCAGGGGGATATGGAGGCTGCCTGTAACGATCGGTGTCAGCACACAGAGAGAATCTGATTATTGGTGATCTGCAGTATCACCAAGAATACAGATGTATACCTGATTAATGATGATCTGCAGAATCACCAATAATACAAGTATAACTAACCTCTGGACACCTATATAGTGTGAGTGTTTGGTGCAACAGTAATGACTTTGAGTAGGACCACCCGAGGAGCAGGCGGCCCTTGGCAGTATGAGGAATACCTCCCTCTGGGAAGTATGAAGACCTTCCAGCAGCCTGAGACTTCCAAGGAGATGGAGCCCCAGGCTGAATAGCAGGAAGGCCTATCTCTCTAGAGAGAGTGATGGCTCGCAAGGTCGGGCAGGCTAGGTTGGCAACACACGGGTAGATAAAGTACAGAGACAGTAGACTGATTCAGTAACCGGGGACAGGCAGAGTTTGGCAACAGGAAGGCAGATATGCTGAGGTACCGAATCAGAAAGCAAGAGCGAGGTCAACAGAGCAAATGGTCATAACAGGTAACAAATAAGGCCTAGTCTTGGGTGTGAGGTCCGTGGTCTCGACACCCTGGAACTAGTCTGAAGTATAACACAATAGTAGCACAGTGTCCCTAGCCTTGAGTGTGAGGTCCGTGGTCTCAACACTCTGGAACTAGTCTGGAGTATAACACAGTAGTAACACAGTGTCCCTAGTCTTGGGTGTGAGGTCCGTGGTCTCAACACCCTGGAACTAGTCTGAAGTATAACACAGTAGTAACACAGTGTCTCTAGTCTTGGGTGTGAGGTCCGTGGTCTCAACACCCTGGAACTAGTCTGAAGTATAACACAATAGTAACACAGTGGTAATCTGGCTCAGTGTGAATTCCCAGGTCCTCCTGGTTCTAACACACTGTGGGATCTGACTATGGTCTGAGTGCTTCACGTAAGTGTTCGCAACGGCAGACAACTTGAGACTGACCAGCAATAACTATATATAGAGCGGCGCTCCCTGGCGCCACCCAGCGCTGATCAACCAATAGCCGCCCGCTCTGAGATCAGCTGACCGACCTGGTCAGCTGATCCCTCTCCGTTTGTCATAAAAGTTCCGCCTCTCCGCGCGCGTATTCCTCAATCTGTGTGCACTAGAAGGCCCAGCCACATCAGACGCATGCTTTTCCGCAATCTATTACACTGCCATGTTAATTTCCTTTTAAGCAATACCAGTTGCCTGGCAGCCCTGCTGATCCTCCACTGGCTACCGATAAAATGGAGAATTCTGTTTAAGATTGGCTTACTGACATTCAAATCCTTGCACAATCTGGGCCCTGGATACCTGAAGGACTTGTTGCAACTACATCACACCCCCCACAATCTTAGATCAAAAGGACGTAACACCTTGGTCACCCCCAGAGTCCACCTCAAAACCTTTGGAGACAGAGCCTTTTGTCATGCTGCCCCTACACTTTGGAACTCCCTGCCACACCTAATCAGGACAGCCCCATCCCTGGAAACATTTAAGTCTAAACTGAAAACCTACCTTTTCAGTCTGGCATTCATGAACATCTGACTATCTCCTCTGTAACACAACCCAGCCTGAAACCCTGTATTAATCTGAGACACAGCTATGCGCTTTGAGTCCTATGGGAGAAAAGCGCTTTACAAATGTTATTGTATTGTATTGTATTGTATCCTCTGCCTCTAATACTTTCAAATACAACACTCAGCTCAACAGAGCTTGTTGCCGCGCGCTCCTCCTCAATCAGTAGTACCTGTAAACAAATCTCACATAGTGTGATACTGTCTCGATTCAATCAATCACAGTCAGCAATAAGAACATTCCTCCAAGGTGTTAGTTCAACACTCCATGCAGTGAATAGGTGACCACTCCGTGCCCTTAACTTCCTTCCTTGTATGAGGTATATAATTCAGCCAGTGGAAGCCACTACTGCAGCCAAATAGATAATCAGGGCTGCCAGGCAACCGGTATTGTTTAAAAGGTATTAAATATGACAGCCTCCATTCCACTCTCATCTCGGGATCACTTAAAGGAAACCTGTAAAGACTAAAAAAAAAAAGAGTTGTACTTACCTGAGGCTTCTACCAGCCCCCTGCAGATGTCCTGTGCCCGCCCGGGACAAAACGATCTTCCTGTCCCACACCAGGGCTTTTGCAGTTGGCTGGCCACTGCGCCTGCGTGGCCCTGGTCGCACACAGCCTTTTTCATGCTCCTGTCGCCAGGAGCATCCTGTGAGCCTGTGTGTCCTGTCCTGTAAGAAAACCCTGTACTGCACATGCACAGGACGCTCTCGGCAACGGGAACATGAGCGCACACGGCCCCATGGCATGCAGGTGCAGTGGCCATCGACTTGCAAGACAGCGAAACCGAAACTGAGCCACTGCGGGGAACTGGAGGATCATTCTGTCCTATCTGCAGGGAGCTAGTAGAAGCCCCTGGTAAGTTTAACTATTTGAAGTCTTGTGAAAGTGGGCAATCACACTGATGCCACGTCTGATGTGCTTACAGTTTCTTTTAAGGGAAACGAGGAACAGGTATAGAAGTATGTTACAGTTACACACTTTACAGGAACCACAGTTAGGAGCAACATTATGACATGCTTTATACTGCCTGTTCTGTATGCAGACAAGTTTATAATGATAGTACTGCCCAGTGCCCACCTGCCTTCATTGTAGTTTGCTGTATTGGCTATATCAGTGTCAGTCCTTGCCCCTCTTAAGTCTCTGGCTCAAGCATCTTATTATTCCACTTTGAAAGGGGAACTTTACAGGGTATAACTTACTGGTTAAAATTTCTTATATTTTATAATATTCTACCTAATAATATAGGGGTATAATATACACGAACACCCGACTTACAAACGACACGCCGATACGAACGGCATGAATTCTGTGTTTCCATGGGAACAAGTCAAAAAAAATTTCAAATTGGACTTGTAGTTTTTGAGAAGATCGATTTTAAAAAAATCAAAGAAAAAATGGCTTTTAAACTTGTATAAGCAGGTACAGAGGGCAGAGGTGACACAGAGGGGGACACTGGAGGCACAGGGGAAGCACACAGGAGGTACAGGGGACAGAGATAGTACAGTGTTCTGACTTAAGAACAGATTCAGGTTAAGTACGAATCTACAGTCCCTATCTCGTTCATTAACTGGGGACTACCTGTAGAGGTGTCCCTGCATCCTGTCCCTGTGTCAGTGCTTTTGTGCTACTGCGCATGTCCTGCACTGACAGCCGTTGGGACAGGACGCAGGACAGGCTGGCTAGCCGAGCGGGCAGGCGAGCGTGCACACACACGTGGCGAGCGCCGCGCGCGCGCATGTGATGGGCGGGTGTGCGCGCAGCGGCGGTGACAGACCTACAGTGTGTTTTTTAAATGAGCTTAGGTCATTAGTTAATTTATAAATTATTTACTCAGTGTTTACTGATTGTAAAATCTATCCTCACTCTGATTTAAATTATTAAAAGACCACTAAAGCGAGAGGGATATGGAAGCTGCCACATCTATTTCCTTTCAAGCAATACCAGTTGCCTGGCAGCCCTGCTGATCATCTGCCTCTAATACTTTTAGCCATAGGGCCCGTTTCCACTATCACGGTTTCCGCTGCGATTCCGCAGAGTTTCCCCGCACATGAATCGCACGGGGAAACTCTGCCATAGGGGATAGCGGCGCCGTGGCCGAATCACTTGCGGGAGCGATTTGGCCGGAACCCCCCGCAGAATTCGCGGCGGAGGCTGCGAATCCCATAGGATTCGCCTGCATTCCCGCCCACCCGCTCAGTGCCGGCGTGCGTCTGCGAGACGCACGCCGCACTAGTGGAAACGAGCCCATAGACCCTGAACAAGCATGCAGCAGATTAGGTGATTCTGACATTAGTGTCAGATCTCACAAGATTAGCTGCATGCTTGTTTCTGCTATTATTCAGACACTACTGCAGCCAAATATATTTTCTATATTCTATATACAAATATAGTCTTCTATATTTCCATACTTTATGTGGTGCGGTACATTTTATTATTATTATTATTTATTTATAAAGCGCCAACATATTACGTGGCGCTGTACAATGTAAGAAAACAAACAAGGGATACATAATGATCCAGACAATGATATACATCAAATATGAACACTAATACAAAATACAGCACTGCTGATTACAATTTGATTTAACATGATGACTAAAATGTATAAATGTCTAACAGTGTGCAAGCAATTAAATTAATAACATTCCATGACACAAAAGGGTGAGCGCCCTGCCCTTGCGAGCTTACAATCTAAAGGAATGGGGTGGAAACAAGAGGTGGGGAAGTATACAGTATATGTACAGGCAGTGCATAATTAGGTTATTTAGTGGTTGCATGGCCTAAGCTAGAGAATATGCTTGTCGGAAGAGGTGGGTTTTAAGGGAGCGTTTAAAGATTTCAAAGGTGGGAGAGTGGCGGATGTGTTGTGGAAGGGCATTCCAGAGGAGGGGTGAGGCTCTTATGGGATCCTTCTTTGTTGGTATGTGCATAGTGTTTATGGGATCCTTTTCTGCACACATATATTTTGACATAGTGATCTAATAAGCTTACATATACTTTTACTCGTGTTTGCCCATGTTGATTTATACTACTGCAGCCAAATAGATCAGCAGGTCTGCCAGGAAAGTGTTATTGTTTAAGGCTACTTTCACAGCGGGACGTTGCGGTATGATGCAACGTTAAAGTCGCGCCGCAAATTAACAACGCAACGCGTTCAAAAAGTCACAACGCAGCGTTACCAACGCATACAGCATATACAGGAGAAAATACAGGCAATGAAAAGTATGCTTCCAAGTCATTACTGAGCATGTGCAAACAGTCTAACACAGCTAATAACGTGTATAACGCACAGCATGTAGCACTTTCTAATAATGCTACACGTTACACACAAACGCAAAGTGTGCACTGTGAATGTCGCACAGACTTTGCATTGCTGTGCGTTAGTCTGCGTTATTATATTTTATAACGTGCGACTTTAACGTTGCACTGTGAAAGAGGCCTAAAAGGAAATGAATATGGCAGCCTCCAGGTAACAGAGCCACGGGTTCGGTTGCATTCATTGCTCGTCCCAATATCTCACGTCGTTACCACCCACACCCGATCGAGCACGTTAGCCCAAGATCTTGCAGCCTGTCTGATCGATACATGCATCGTTGATCAGGCATGGATTGGCAGAACTGATTTTCATCCGATTCGATTATAATCATCGAATTGGACGGTCTATCAGCCGCCAAGTCGCCTGATGTATGACCATTGGCCACCTTAAAGTCTATGCTCTGGGATCTGACAGCTACAAGTCACTCTATCAAAGCAGATTTGGTAAGCAGCTACCTTGGCGTTGAGCTGACTGTAACTTATTTGTTGCTGGATTGCTAAGATTAGCATATTCAACACTGTAAAGATCAACACTGTCTGCTGAATTATTTTAGTTTTTGCCTAGAGATATACAGAACTTTACGTTTAAGTGTTATTGATTCCTGATTCTTCTGTTGCCCAAATCCCAGGTGATGTTTAACAAATGGAAGCCCTTCTGGGTGAAATTACTGGACGATGGGCTGGAATATTACAAGAAAAAAACGGATAGCAGTCCAAAGGGAATGATTCCACTGAAAGAATGCACCATCACTAATCACTGCCAGGAGTTCAACAGGAGATTGGTAAGCCATTTGGATTTGTTTGGTAAAACAATAATAACATTAAAGAGACTCTGAAGCAAGTTTAAAAATGGCTTTTTCCCTTTTATTTATGCAAGGCATGTTTGCCCCTGTAAAAACGCCGCTATCCCGTCGCAGAACGAGGGGTATTTACCCCACAAATCCCCTGGGGCACACTCAGGGAGCGCTTCCTGTAGAGGCAGAGCTTTCAGCAGCAGCTCTGCCTCTCCACGCGTCTATCAGCGCGTATCTCCGCCTCTCCCCCGCCCCTCTCAGTCTTCCTTCACTGAGAGGTGTGGGGAGAGGTGGAGAGCCTCCTGCTGATAGATGTGCATGGAGGCAGAGCTGCAGCCGAAAGCTCTGCCGCCATGAGCAGCAAAATTCACGACCAAGAAAGTCGTGGATTTTGCAGGGGGGATTTGGGGGGGTAAAGACTCCTCATTCTGCCGCGGGATAGCGGTGTTTTAACAGGGGCAAACATGCCTCACATAAATAAAAGGGAAAAAGCCATTTTTTAAACTGGCTTCAGTGTTTCTTTAAAGGGACTGTAGTAGTGACCATAGAGGTAGCAAACTATAGGTAATCTACTACCCAGGAAGTACAGGGAAGGTGCTTATGATCTGTGAGATCCTTCCCCTTAGGGCCCGTTTCCACTATCGCGAATTCGCATGCGTTTGCCGCATGCGAATTCGCATAGCCAATACAAGTGGATGGGACTGTTTCCACTTGTCAGAATTTCTGAGCGTTTTCGTCCACGTGAAAAATCCGCATGGCAGAGCCATCAGAATTCGCACACCGCTATGCGGGTGTATGCGAATTTTCATGCGAATTCGCACGCAAATTCGCATGGAATCAATGGACAAGCACACAGGCACTGCCATAGTTAAATTCGCATACAGCGTCATTCATGCAAATTCAACCGCATGTGAAATTCGCATCCGCATGCGAATTTTTACTGCGACGATTCGCACCGCACAAGTGGAAACGGGCCCTTAAACACACAGTTAAATGGGTAAGCACCATCTTATAAAGAATTCAACAAGATTGTGGGGTTAACCACAGAAATAATTAACAAATTAAATCCTATTAAATCACTCAGAATGTGCAGAATAGTGGGAAACAGATTTCAACAATTGGGAAAAAGACTACCTCAAAAAACCACACCAAACTGTTTAAGGGAAAAATATATGTCACATCTTTATTTCAAACTACCATAAAAACATTTAAAATCACATATCATAGAGGTAGGGCAAAAATAACTAAATATCATCCAATAGCAATATTATATACACAGGGCTCACTAAGGTGACAATAATATAAAGTTCACAGTGCGAACCAGGATATCTGTTCCAATAGAACTGTAAACATAAATAAATACAGTACAAAAATACAAAGTCATAAATAGTAAGAGTGGGGTAAAGACCACCACAAGGACCGTGTGAATAGAAAATGAAAGTGCAGTGCAGAACAATAAATCCATGTGCAGGGGAGGACTGGCCAGGGGGGAAGGGGGGCAATTTTCCCCCAGGCTGACTCTCATTTAATGATTTAGGGCTGGTACAGTGCCTGGTACATGTTTTTGTATAAGGCAATGTGAACCACTGGGCTGGCCGAGGGAAATCAATGCCTAATTACGGAGTAATTAGAGGGAGGTCAAGTTGGTAAATATAAACAGCATGATGCAGAGCAGAGGCATGCCTGCAGGTCCATGGAAAAATATCTGTCTGATTTTGGGTGGAAATTGGTTGAAAGTATCGATCTGAGATGCAGGGAAATCTCGGGCTGATGTGGTCGATCCAGTGCGATAATCACGAACAATGAATGCGACGGAACTCGAAATGTTTTATGTGCACCCCCCCCCCCCCCATTGCCAGTGCATTATACTGTACCTGTCACGCTGTCCCTCATGTGTCCTTACTGAATTTCCCATGTGACTTTTGGCGTATAGCACATGGGGCACGTGTGTGTTGTAATTTAGGCCCGGGCTGCCGTGAAAATGGGCCTCTAGTTTGTGTTTTCCCTCCAGGCCAAAAGGTCCCAGTCCTCCCCTGTCCATGTGCAATAGATAAGGAGCGAACAAGAGCCGTACAATGCAGTAAAGTATAAGAATGCTCCACAAAGGGAAACCATAGGAGTGAATAGGTAGAAACAAAGGTGTGATAAGACCCTCAAGGTGAGTCTGTGAATGCCTTTACCTGCCGCTATCGCGATTGAGGAAGCTGTTTACGGCGAATCGCAATAGCGGCAGGTAAGGGCATTCAAAGACTCATGGATTTATTGTTCTGCACTGCACTTTAATTTTCTATTCACACGATCCTTGTGGTGGTCTTTACCCCACACTTACTATTTATGACTCTTTGTATTTCTGTACTGTGTTTATTTATGTTTACAGTTCTATGGGAACAGATATCCTGGTTCGCACTGTGCACTTTATTATATTATTGTCACCTTGTTCCCTCTTAGTGAGCCCTGTGTATATAATATTATTATTGGATGATATTTAGTTACGGTATTTTTGCCGCACCTCTATGATATGTGATTTTAAATGTTTTTATGGTAGTTTCAAATAAAGATGTGACATATTTTTGGCCTTAAATAATTTGGTGCAGTTTTTTGAGGTGGTCTTTTTTCCCAGTTGTTGGTATTGCCTTAAAGAGAACCCGAGGTGTGTTTAAAGAATGTTATCTGCATACAGAGGCTGGATCTGCCTATACAGCCCAGCCTCTGTTGCTATCCCAAACCCCACTAAGGTCCCCCTGCACTCTGCAATCTCTCATAAATCACAGCCGTGCTGTGAGGCTGTGTTTACATCTGTAGTGTCAGTCTCAGCTGCTCCCCCGCCTCCTGCATAGCTCCGGTCCCTGCCCCCGTCCCTTCCCTCCAATCAGCAGGGAGGGAAGGGATGCAGGCGGGGACTGAAGTTCTGCAGGAGGCAGGGAGAGCAGCAGACTGACACTATAGAGATAAACACAGCCAGCTCTGACAAGCTGTTTGTCAGCAGCATGGCTGTGATTTATGAGGGATTGCAGAGTGCAGGGGGACCTTAGGGGGGTTTGGGATAGCAACAGAGGCTGGGCTGTATAGGCAGATCCAGCCTCTGTATGCAGATAATATTCTTCAAACCCACCTCGGGTTCTCTTTAAAGGGAACCTGTAACAAGAGGTATATGGAGGCTGCCCTATTTATTTCCTTTTAAACAATACCAGTTCCATGGCAGCCTTGTTGATGTATTAGGCTGCAGTAGTGCCTGAGTAACACCAGAAACAATCGTGCAGATGATCTTGTCGGATCTGACAATATTACCTGACTGGCAGTTTGCGGACTATATATCGGTGGCAGAGTGCTGTCTGGGAGTGAGCATTCCTTTTGTGTTTGATTATGGTCAGAAACACCTGATCTGCTCCATGCTTGTTCAGGGTCTATGGCTAAAAGTATTATAGGCAGAGGATCAGCAGGACAGCCAGGCAACTGGCATTTAGAGATACCAGCGAACCTTTCACTAGCGAATCTCTATGGGCAAATACTACTTCCGGGTCGCTATGACCCGGAGTAGTACGGCTGCGCTGGGCCGGCGGTGCGCGTCTTTGATCGCGCGCCTGTTGCCGGACACTCTCTGCGCATGAGCGTGACGTCACTCATGACGTCACGCACATGCGCAGAAAGTGCCTGGCAACAGGCGCGCGATCAAGGACGCGCACCGCCGGCCCAGCGCAGCCGTACTACTCCGGGTCATAGCACCCCGGAAGTAGTACAGGGTGAGGGGTTCGCCGGCGAATACTGGTATTCCATAAAAGGAAATAAATATGACAGCCTCCATCGTTCATCAAACATTATCAATCTTCACATTTTTTTTTTATTACTATTTTGAATACTGTTAGTTTTATTTTATTGTCATTTTGATTATTATTGTAATTACTATTATCATTATAATTTTCATTATCATATCTTTTGTTATTAACTAGGACTGGTTAATTGTTGTTATCATTTGTGTTGTGTTATTAACCACTTCAGTACCAGCAGTCTCTGGCCCCTTATGGACCAGAGACTGTAATTACAAAAACTGGCTTACCGACGACACGTCGCACGGATCTGAAGTTGAAATGTACTCCCTGGCAGGCTTATGTGGACACAAACGGCATAGATTTCAACTACCACTATCTGAAAGCGGTTAAGTATTTTATTGTGTACGGTTTAAGGAATTTTTTTCTACTGGGAGTATTTTGGAAGCCAATGTAAGACCAAATGGGAATGCCATATTAATAATTTGCCACATGGTTTCTTGTACCCCAAGGCCATATGAACATTTTTTTCACAAATGGTTGCTTTTACCTGGGTTATAAATCTGAAAGACACAGGTGGTCTTTTATGCACCAGGGCTGATTACCCCTGAGGATGTCACAACGGTGAAAACTTGGTCAGATTGGAGAGACTAGGTCAGATTGGAGAGTGGGCAAACATACTGCACCCTGCAGTAACATTTTATAAAATCTTATTTACTAAAGTGCTTTGATGCATATGGGTCCTTGTTGCAGGGACCCACAATGTGATTTTAACAGAACATTCTGTATTTTATGTGGAGAAATAAACTATATGGTTTTCCTTTTAAAGAACCAATGTCACGAATGGTGTTTTTTTTTTCGAATAGATACCTTTAGTTCCACATATTATATAAAAACTTACTTTCTACTCTGAATCTTTCCCTGCATATGCGTCAACACAGCATGAACGCCTTTTATGTTGACAGCTGATGTTACCGCTGTTATACAGAAAACCTGTGGAGGGGACCTTTAGAATCCCATCTGTACAGGCGCACCTATCAAGTCTCTGAGACTCACGCATGCACCGTGTGTGTCGCCCTGTGTGCTGAAAATTAGAGCATTGTGACATTGTTGTGCATATTGACCGTGCACATTCAGAGCTCTGCTAGGTTCTGTATTACCCTGAGGGTTGTAGGATGGCGTCTTTGCATCTGACTTACAAAACAGATGTGTACCCAGCTTTAACATGGACTAACACTGATTGAAAATCATGTACAGCTAATTTTAATGTTAACCACTTTACATCCAGACCTTGTTTCCTCCTTATGGACCAGAGCAATTTTTACATTTTAGCTATGTCCCTATTTAATCAGCAATAACTTTATCCATACTTATGACACCTAAATGAAATATATATTGTTTTTTTTCCCCAACAAATTAGGCTTTCATTGTATGGCACTTTTTCCCTCAAACAAATCTGTTTTCTGTGCATTTTAATGGTTAAAAGGAGGGAAAAAATGAAAAACAATTATTTCTCAGTGTTACCAATTCCAGTTTAAAAATAAAAAGCAATACTGCAGATAAAAAACACAAATTTTGTTTGGCTATTTGTACTGTCACAAAACTTAAATTATGTTCCTGACACAATTTATGGTAAAGATATTTGATTCTGAAATAATGCTACAGTGTGTGTTTCTCACTATGAACTGAGAAAATACAAGTATTTTTAATTGTACTCAATGCCAAACTGCTGCAGCTAAAGCTAACAAAATTTTGGGATGCATTAAAAGGGAAATAAAAACTCGAGATGCGAGCATAATATTGCCCCTGTTTAACTCTCTAGTAAGGACACATCTGGAATATGGAATTCAGTTCTGGGCACCACAGTACAAAAAAGATATTGCAGTTTTAGAGCAGGTGCAGAGACGAGCAACAAAATTGATACGTGGGATGAAAGGTCTCACTTATCAAGAAAGGTTAGATAAACTGGGTTTATTTAGTCTAGAGAAAAGACGCCTTAGAGGGGATCTAATTAACATGTATAAATACATCAGAGGGCAATATAATAGCTTGGCGGATGAGCTTTTTGTCCCTAGGCCTTCTCAAAGGACTAGAGGACATGATCTGCGCATGGAGGAAAAACGTTTTAGCCATTTATTTAGGAAAGGGTTCTTTACAGTAAGAGTGATTAAGATGTGGAATGCATTGCCACAGGAAGTCGTTATGGCAAACTCTATACCTGCATTTAAAGGGGGCTTAGATGCTTTCCTTGCGTTGAAAGACATCCATGGCTACAATTACTAGGTAATGCCTTATGATGTTGATCCAGGGATTTTATCTGATTGCCATCTGGAGTCGGGAAGGAATTTTTCCCTTTAGGGGCTAATTGGACCATGCCTTGTAAGAGTTTTTTCGCCTTCCTCTGGATCAACAGGGATATGTGAGGGAGCAGGCTGGTGTTGTACTTTATACTGGTTGAACTCGATGGACGTATGTCTTTTTTCAACCAAAATAACTATGTAACTATGTAACTATGTAATGGTAAAAATCAATCTTATTGATTCAGGGAATATATATTCCCTTTCACCAATTAGTGCAGCATCAAATAGTGCCAGAGGTGTGCACAGGAACAAGCCCAATCCTGCACAGACCTGCTTCAGCTACAAGACTTATATCTACGTCCTCGTGGCTTAGATAAAGTCACAGAGGACGTAGATATAGACGTAGAGACAGCTACAGACCTGTCTCAAACCACCCCTTTCTGGGAAAAGTTATTGAAAAGGCTGTCTACCTCCAACTTGAAGCCAGGCTCTCCAGAAACAACATCCTTGACCCTCTTCAATCTGGCTTCAGAAAATATCACAGCTGTGAAACAGCCCTTACCCAGATTTGCAATGATCTGCTCATTGCAAGAGACAAGGGTCAATGTTCCATCCTGATTTTGCTCGACCTCTCAGCGGCTTTTGACACAGTCGATCATGAAATCTTACTCAACAGGCTACAAGAGTACTGTGGCATAGATGGCATTGTTCTCCGGTGGTTCAACTCCTTCCTGGCTGGCAGAACATAAAGGGTAGCCTTAGGGCACTTCCTCTCCAACCCTGTACCACTAAAATACGGTGTACCTCAGGGCGCAATATTATCTCCTTTACTTTTCACCATATACATGCTGCCACTTGGAGAAATCATAAAAAAACATGGCCTGACATATCATTGCTATGCTGATGACACCCAGCTATATTTGTCATTCAAACCTGGCGTCACAGACCCTACTCCACAAATAAACGCATGCTTAGCTGAGCTTCAGGAGTGGATGAATAATAATTGGCTAAAACTTAATGCTGACAAAACTGAGGTTCTTGTTATCGAACAGCAAAGCAGCCCCAGTCTCAACCTACACCGCTAAGGATAGGGAGCTCAGACCTGAACAACTCAGACTGTGTGCGCAGCCTGGGAGTACTGGTTGATGGGAAATTAAGCTTCAAGAATCAAATCTCAGCTGTTGTGAAACATTCCTTCTTTCATCTAAGGAATATTGCAAGGATTAAACACCTAATTCCTTTAGAGGATCTTCCAACCCTAGTTCATGCCTTCGTCACATTAAGGTTAGACTACTGCAACGTCCTCTACACAGGCCTGCATAAGAAAGACTTACGCCGCCTGCAATTAGTACAGAATGCCGCCGCAAGGCTGTTAACGAGCCAACCGTGCCATTGCCACATAACACCAACCCTGTGCTCACTCCACTGGCTACATAAAATGGAGAATTCTGTTCAAGATTGGCTTACTGACATTCAAATCCTTGCACAATCTGGGCCCTGGATACCTGAAGCACTTGTTGCAACTGCATCACACACCCCACAATCTTAGATCAAAAGGACGTACCACCTTGGTCACCCCCAGAGTCCACCTCAAAACCTTTGGAGACCGAGCCTTTTGTCATGCTGCCCCTACACTTTGGAACTCCCTGCCACACCCAATCAGGACAGCTCCATCCCTGGAAGCATTAAAGTCTAAACTGAAAACCTACCTCTTCAGTCTGGCATTCATGAACGTCTGACTATCTCCTCTGTAACACAACCCAGCCTGCAACCCTGTATTAATCTGAGACACTACTATGTTATTGTATTGTATTGTATATACTGTAGTGGTGGATAAAGTGTTTAATTTGTAATCTTACATGTTCAGAATACTATAGCATTGTGGTGTTTTGAAGAGATGCTGACCAACAGTTCTTTCCCTAGCTGGTCTTCAAGCTGACCACCTCTAAACAGCAGGATCACTATTTCCAAGCCTCCCACCCCGAGGAACGTGATGCTTGGGTGAAAGACCTGAAGAAGGCGGCAAAATGTATTGCAGAAGGACAGAGGTTTGCTAGAAAATCCACAAGGCGGTCCATCAGATTACCCAACACGATCAACTTACAGTTAGTTGTTACTTTTTATTTATTTATTGATGTTTCTTTATGATCCCTGATCACTGATTGAACTTGACTATTGCAGTGTGCCTGCTTCCCTCGTCTGTTATCTGTCAGTGTAATTCATCACCATTAGGCCCAAAGACAGGAACTTTATGTGACACAATGTATGACCACTATAAGGGCTTTGGGCCAAACCAAGGAAGTTTGGCCTTACCACATGAAAAACAGGGTGGTTTTTGTGGTTTGGCTGGGAGTTTCCCCATTATTTTCATTATGCCAGAATAACAAAATGGACCTTATTCAATTCACTTTTTTCTCTAAAGTTTTCTCCAAGGCTATTTTTACAATTTATCCATAATTCAGCAAGCAGAATAGTTTTACCTACTTTTTGGCACTTTTTGAATTGCAAAGTGCAGAAAAATATTTGAAGAGAAGGTAAAAAATTATCTCCAAGGAGAAAACTCAGGAGAAAAAGTTACCTTAAATGAATAAGGGCCATAATTTTCTAATTTTAAAAGATGATGTAGTCCTAAGGCTTTCAGAATGTGGTACCTGTAACCCAGGGGGTATTTCTGAAGGGGCACTTGGGTCCAATATAGTTGAGTGCAGAAAGTCAGAGTTTCAGGAAATTTTAGCATAACTCAAATACAAACACAACTTTAATACTATTGTTTTATAAAAAGCTGTACGGAGGGCCTGGAAATAATTAATACACAACTAGGAATTGCTTGAAATGTACGTGCCAAGTGGTACTTGAGATATATTATCTTACTAGTATCAGGGAGTACTTAGCAATCACATGGTTTTCATTAGGGGGTAAATATCAAAACCAAATCAGTTTCAACTGCTAGAAAGCAGTCGTCCTTCAACCAATACTACAGTTATATATATATATATATATATATATATATATATATATATATATATATATATATATCTTAAAAAAATAATGAATTAACTATATTTAATGGTGTATATTTATAGTGAGTTATACCTGTCCATGAAAGATCCTGACCGAGGAATTCGAGTTATAACGTTGGAGAAAGACAAGAAAGTCTTCAATCAGTGCTTTACAGGTAATTCAAATAAATGCAATATAAATGTTGTTGCTTAAAAAATACAGCAAGAAACCTCATAGTCTCCAGGGTTAAGGAGCTAGAAAATCAGTCCCTTTCCCATCATGCTTCTTCTTGCATTGCACACTGCTGATACTGCTGTCATCCTCCCAGCACCACTGTTCTCCACTGCACCTCCATATGACATCGCTGCTCTCCATCACATCCCCACCTGACACCACCACTCTAGAAACATGGGAGCCCCAGCAAAACCAGCTGTAAATCTTCCGCCAGTGCTTCCCATTGGTCAACTTAGTGGACCAATTATAACCCTTCCTATGTGGACACTACAAGTATCCCCGGCAAAAAGCATCTTTTTTATTTGCTGCCACGGATTCCAGTTGGTCTGTATGCTAACTAATGGGATTCCTTCCTACTAGGAAGGGATATGTGATGGATGGTGCTGATGCTGATGTTGAAGACATCTAAAAAAAAAACCCAATAAAAATTGCACATTTTACTCAGAAATTGTCCAGCATCTTGTCTAAAGTCCTCTTGTAACGTGTGAGGATAAGATCACACAGGCATCAGCACAGCAGCATTGAACTGAAAATGTAATCTGCTGTTGAGTACAATGCAGGAGTTAATGCAGGGAGGCTTTTATCTCTGAAAATTGCATCAGGCCCAAAGTCAGTTGCTCAACTGATGCAGTTACTTATTACTAAATAAATCTAACTACAACAAAATGAGGAAGCACTTTCCTTGCTATTTAGAAATATCACTTCTTGCACTCGTGTCTTACTGTTGCTGCTGTTGTGCTAGAATGACCTCCTGAACTCAAAAAAGACATCTTAGATTAGTGGAGTACATAAGCACACCAGTCAAGATTAAGATGCAATGCACATTTTATTGTGCATTATTCCACATAAAGAATCCGACAATTGTTTCGGGGGCCGCGCAGGCCATATGCAATTAACCACATGCCTTGAGAAAGGGGGACCCTGCGTGGCCCCCGGAACAATTGATTTTTTTATGTGCAATAATGCACAATAAAATGTGTGTTGCATCCTAATTTTGACTGGTGTGCTGATGTACTCCACTACTTCCAAATAACAGTGACACTGCCTTGTCACCACATCAAGCACCCAGAATTTGACCAGTCCAGCATTATCTTCTAACTTTAGATTAGAAACAGTGATGCTTCAGGACAAGACTGGCTCACATATATGAGTTGCTGGCTGAGCCAAAAATAAATTCAGAAATATCTACCTGTATGTGCCCAGGTATAACTAGAGGGGAGATCATTTTTCATGTTTAATTTAGAATAACTTTTCAACACCCTGCAATTGAAAAGGTACCAAAAAGTGGGTGGAAAGGTATTATCAAAACTATTTTCAGTATTTTCTTGCTTGCTAGTGGTTTAAAATGGATTTTATTGATATGATTAAAAATATCACATAGGAGAAAACTTTTTTGGGGGGACTTTTAAATTGATGCATATAAAGGTGATGCTTTTACGAAGAGTTTGCAACTTTAGGCTTCTCCATTGAACTCCAATTTTGGATACTGGCATTGTGATAGTTACAGTGGGGGAGGAGTTTGTATGGCATTTGGTGATATATATGCAGGGGTTTAATTACTGGCAAGAGCCCCTGCTACCGCAGGGGGATCCAGAGCTGTAAGGGGACCCCAACTACTACTTCACTCCCTCCAATAAAGCGGTCCATCCTTCAGGTCAGGTGTTTTTGTGGCTACTAGTATTATGGGTGTGAAGATCATGATGGCCACACTTGTTTTGTGACCCTTGTAAGATGGACTTCCAGGTTATGAGGTTCACCAAGGGCAGGCAAGGTAAAGGGTGTGAACACTGGAGGGGGGTGGGGCATCGACATTTTGTGGGAGGCCCCATGATTTGTAGTTACGCCCCTGTATAAATGATTTTTTTTCATCATTCTTTTTGATGACAGATATCATTAAACCAATTGTTTTGAAAATTGTACTGTGAATTGTTCTGTGTGTTAAACATTAATTTATTTTAAAGGGTTTGTTAAGCTATTATTCTAAACTATCTGTGCTGTTGTCGTGGTTTGCAAAACCATAACATGTTCTCCTAAACCAGAGGTCCCCAAACTTTTTCGGTCAAGGGCCGGGTCAACATGCTTCAGACTGCTGGGGGGCCGGAACATACATAACATGCCTGGAGGAGAACTCCCAGCAGCAGCCAATTAGTCGTGCGTCACTCGAAGAACGTCTTTGTGCACCAGACAGTGAAGCATAACCAGGTGACATCCTGCCGTCCAGTTGGACAGCAGTGTCACCTGATACAGAATTGGATTGGTAGCTAGCGAATGACTGCTAGCTGGCTTCTATAGTATGTGGATGGGTGGTGCCAGCACTGCTATTCTATATGTGAGAAGCTGATATTTAAAGGTACAGTGGGCTACATCTATAAGTTACACATTTTGGGCTTGATTCACAAAAGAGTGCTAACTGATAGCACGGCCGTTTTCGTGCAAATTTTCGTGTTGTGCGCGATCGTGAATTTTCGCCCGAAACAATAACGGTTTTCGCGCGAAACCGATATAGTTTGCGTGCGAAAATTCATGGTTGCGCCCGAAAACTTTACCGTTTTGCACGAAAACGGCCGTGCTATCAGTTAGCACTCTTTTGCGAATCAAGTCCTATGTGTTTGGAGGGCCAATGAAAAAGCCTCGGCGGGCCGCATTCGGCCCGCGGGCCTTAGTTTGAGGACCACTATCCTAAACCATGACTATTATTTGACCATGAGCTTGCCAGTATCTACATCTTCCCTCTTTATGGAACCCAATGTTGTCCCAGATGTCTCCAAGATCTCAGCGGTGCCTTCAGCCCATCCTTCTCTATATCACAATAGCTTTTACAACTTCTTTCCATTCTCCAAATCATTGCAGGTACTTGTGTAGTTGACTGGTTAGAAGCAAACAAGTCCGTCAGGAACCGTCAGGAAGGGCTGGTCTTGGCATCTGCCTTACTTAATGAAGGTCACCTTCAACCTGCGGGAGATGTGTCGAAAAAAGCTGCTGAAGGATTAGCAGAAACAACTTTACTGGATACTACAGAAGCATTATATTACTTTGTAAGTACACTTAATACAACTGTTATAATCTTCAAGAAGGAAATAATTAAATGTATGTTCTAGAAACCATGGAATAGAAGGGAGAGGAGAGTCCAATCTATTACTAAAATGGGGTGTCCTGTACGTTTAATGGGGCCTTATGGACATCACTCTTGACTGAGTATACTGTGTGTGTTTTCTTATCCTGCAGCCAGACAGTGGATTTTTCTGTGAAGACAATTCTAGTGACGATGATGCAATTACTAAAGAAGAATTTCGAGGTATAATTGTCAAGCAAGGATGTTTACTGAAACAGGTTGGTACATTTTATAAGGCATAGCATGTGAGATAACCACCCTTTGATGTTAGTGAAACAATGGAAGAGTGGTCTGGGCTTGGGCATTTTGAAAGGTGGACATGCTTCAATTTCTACATGGCCAGATGGGGTCCACAGGGTGAGAGAATGAAACCCACTTGCTTAAAAAGTAGCTCAGCTGTAGGGATGTTCATTTTTTTCAACTTGATGCTAATTCGGTGATAACCTGTATATATCTATTGAAACTGCACCAAACCAGGATAAAATGTATCCAAAATTGAATTTGATTGTTTCAGTTTCAGTCTCTATACATACAAGGCCAAGATTTATACTTTTTGTGCCCCTAGGCCAGTGATCTGCAAACTTGGCTCTCCAGCTGTTAAGGAACTACAAGTCCCACAATGCATTACAGGAATCTGACAGCCACAGTCATGATTCATAAAGGCAAATGCATTGTGGGACTTGTCGTTCCTTGACAGCTGGAGAGCCAAGTTTGGTATGCTTTGCCTTTCATGTGCAGCAGCACCCCTCCCATTCCATGTGCAGCCTCCTCTTCCAAGTCTATCATCCATGTACAAGGGCCCCTCATTCACAAACAGCTTCCTTGGGTATCAGTTTTCCTTTTTCATGTGTTGCTCCCCATTTTCAGCCCCTCTTTCATGTTCAGGTGCCCCCTTGGGCTGTAGCTGTGCAAGGCCCGGGCCTTTGAGGCCTTTCCACAAATCCGGCCCTGCATACAAATTGCAATAGAAGTCAGAAACATTTGCAATGCATTGATCACCTCTACTCAACAGCTCTGGGCACTGTGTTTCTGTAAGTTTGAATAAGAAAACCCCACTGTTATATGTTTTACTGGTTACTGCAAGCTTCACTTGCTTGTCACCATGAAACAAGTAAATATAACCAATCACTTTCTGTGATTGCTTTAAGGACCTCTGTCGCAAAAATCTTAAAATGTAAAATATATGTAAACATATACAATTAAGAAGTACGTTTCATCCAGAGTAAAATGAGCCATAAATTATTTTTCTCCTATCTTGCTGTCACTTACAGTAGGTAGTAGAAATCTGACAGAACCAACAGGTTTTGGACTAGCCCATCTCCTCATGGGGAGGGGGGGGTGTTTACAGGGATGTCTTTATTTTCAAAATGCACTTAGTGAATGGCAGTTGCTCCATCCAACTGCAAAAAAAGTGTATGGTGAGCAGGGAGGCTGACCTGCATCTTTGTATAAATCTTTTTCAGGGAGTGTCTTTCTAAAGAATAAAGGCCATGCTGAGAATCCCCTTGGAGAGATGGACTAGCCCAACATCTGTCAGTAATGTCAGATTTCTACTACTTACTGTAAATGCCAGCAGCATAGGAGAGAAGTAATTTATGGCTCATTTTACTAAGGGAGAAATGAACTTCTCATTTGTATGTGTTTTAAATTTTAAGATTTTCGCAACAGTTCCTCTTTAAAGGCAAGAGTATGCACACAGCTGTGAGATGACAGTTATTTACAGCCATATGGAATTTTTATACGCTGTTATTGTATTTAGCTATTTATAGTGTGTCACAAAACAACAGGATTTCCCCAAGTTAATTTGTTTCTTTATTTGTAAATGTCTCTGCCCATGCACTGTATGTTATATGTGCTTGCACGTTGCCATGTCCACTCAAATCCATGGGGATGAGGACGGAGTGAGCATTATTGCTGTAGTATACCTATAACCAGGGCCTTGCAGAATGCACTCTATCTTGGGTTGTGTGTTTATTGACTCTGTATTTGAATAAAGGATTGGTTTATGTACAGAATTAGTTACAAAATACATTTTAACACATTAAATATAATACTGTCTTGGGACGGAAATGGAAGGAATTGATAGGAAGTTAATTCTTCTAACCACACATGCATGCTGTGTCAAGCCCTATGTGAATCCCAAAGCCTGGCTCCAGCCAATCATGTCTCGTTTCCAAGATTAGTTGATAGTATACTCCTGTCTGAAAAAACAGAACATGGACTGCATAGTCCTTTAAAAGATAGTGTGCTTTGATAAGTTGTATTCTTTACTTATGAGAAAGATTTGTGATCAGTAACAAGTGGATATAAGAGCTTTTGGTGGCATCCTGTACATATCTCCTAGCCTCTTCACAGTCTGACCAGTCTTATAAGATCACTCGGTATCCAAGTTCAGTTGGCAGTTGATTTACCACTCAGGTGTCCATGTCAACTTGCCCATGATGGCACATCTGAATTATAATGCATTGCTGCAAGCCCCATCAAATATTTGCTATATGACCATTGTTTTGAAGCTACCCTTCTGCTAGACTGGGTCCATTGAACACCAGTACCGAGCCCAAAAGAAATGATTTAAAGAAATGTAATTCATGGTGGACATGTTCTTGAACTGAGTGGGAAAGAGCCAAGGCTGATAAGTGCCTAGGGTGATTCCTGTTCACCTACAATAGGCACAGAACTGGATGATGGAGCAGTGGAAAAAGTGTCCGGGACCGATGAATCATGTTTTCTTTGGCCTCCAAACAGGGCCGGTTTAAGCCACACGGGGGCCCCAGGGCAAAGGTAACCTGGGATCACTACCACCAAAGTTACCCCCAGGGCCCCTAATCTTGACACCACTCGTCCATACCGATCAAGGCAGTTGTGGTCCACTTGCAGAGCTGTGTAGGGGATGTGGAGGCCACATGCATCTTCACTACAGCCCCCACAATTCTTTGCAACGCCTACTGCTCTTACCAGGTGACAGCTCCTAGCCAATGAGCTTGGTACGAACACATAAGGAGATGCAAGGATTTGTGGTGGCTGTAGTGAGGACGCATGTGTGCTACACATACCCTACACAGCTTTGCAATGCCGTGCAGCAAGTCCTTATATTTCAGGGGCCCAGAGGGCACTCCAGGGGTGTGTCGGGGGGGTGACCACCTGGAGTTCTGGCGGTGCAGGGGGTCCTGGTAGCCTTTACCTTAATGGCAGCGCCATTACTCAAAGCATCTTCTGGTCCCATTTTGGTGTCAGGTACCACAGGATGTCTTCAGAGGTCATCTGGAGGCCATGCCTCAATAGATCAGAGTTGTTTTGGTTGCACAATGGGGACCTACCAATAGTATGCATGAGGCTGAAATTCTTTAGCTGATCAGTATTATGCATACACAAGTTCGAAATATTATAGGGAGGCAGCATAACCTCCAGATCAAGAAGATTAACTTCGGTTTTAAAGTAAATCTGAAGCGATTTGAAAAACAAAGATCAGATACTTACCTAAGGAGAGGGAAGGCTCTGGGTCCTATAGAGCCTTCCCATTCTCCTCACGGTCCCTTGTTCCCTTGCATGCTTCTCCATTCTAATTTCCCACCTCGGAAGACTTCAGAAGTCTTCGGGAACCCGAGTCCTCCCAAAGACAGGCGGCGATGTACTGTGAGAGAGGGTGCTCATGCACGCGCAGTGCGGGGCAGCTGTCTTTGGGAGCCCGAGTGCTTCCGAAGACTTCCGAAGCCCAGCCAAAGTAGAAGAGAGCAGTCCACGACCGATCGGTCTTAGACTGCTAACGGGGGAGCCTGCGGGGGAATGCGGGGACTGTGAGGAGAACGAGAAGGCTCTATAGGACAGAGAGCCTTCCCTCTCCTTAGGTGAGTATCTGATTTTTGTTTTTAAAATCGTTTCAGACTCTCTTTAAAGGCTAAAACCAGTCATTATGTGGATTTGTACTCATCAAATATGCAACAACTAGAGTGATTATTCATATGGAAATTAAATAAAGAACTGTGTTTACACATAGACTGAAAGTTTCACATAGCGCGATAAACATGCAGGAGTTTCTGACCACTGCGGTCTAACACAAGCCACTTCCTCTTTCGTTGACATTTGAAGCAGTTATTTATATTGTGTGTTCTATTAAACTGAAGGCGTTTCATCTGATATACCACAACTGATGCAGAAACGTGTTGTTCTCATCCTCTGGACTGCCTCAGAAAACAGCTACTTTAGACATTTACATAGTTCATGTAAAGAGCACATGTAAGCGGTTATTGCATAACATAACATTGATGTGTTGCTGAAAAGCAGACACAACTACGCACAACTACGTTAGTGGGCTCAGACCCTAACTGAGAGTTCTATGCACAGAGGGAGCTATTGCTTGCTTGGCAGTTGGACAAAGCCATTATTTCCCGCAGTGCAATGAGGCTCACCGACAGCAAACTGTCAAGACCATGGTCATGACATCACGCTGTGGGAGGGGTTTCAGCACAACATCAGCCATACAGACCCCCCCCCGATGATCTATTCGATGAAAAGGTAAAGATTTCTCATGGGAAAGGAGGTGTCAGTGACTGACTGAAATGAAATTCAAACCTTGATTAAAGTTCCTCTTTAAAGAGACTCTGTAACAATAAAAACATCCCCTGGGGAGTACCCACCCCGGGAGGGGGAAACCTCCAGATCCTAATGAGGCTTCCCCCGTCCTCCTCTGTCCCACGGGGGTCTCGCTGCAGCCCTCCGAACAGCGGCCCGTCAGACCCGAAAGCCTGTTCAATATTTACCTTTCCAGGCTCCAGCGGGGGCGCTGTTGTGGCTCTTCTGACGGAGATAGGCGGAAATTACCAATCTCTGTCGGGTCTGCTCTACTGCGCAGGCGCAGGAGACTTGCGCCTGGGCAGTAGAGCGGCCCGATGGAGATCGGCTATTTCCGCCTATCTCCGTCAGAAGGAGCTATACTGCGCCTGCACTGGAGCCAAAAGGTAAATATTTACATAGCCGCCGCTCCGGGAGGATTTTCGCCGCCACCGTGGGACCGAGGAGGACGGGGGAAACCTCAGTAGGATCCGGAGGCTTCCCCCACCCGAGGTGAGTACCCCCCAGGGGAGTTTTTTTTGTTACATATTTTCTTTAAAGGACAACTGAACTCAGAGGGATATGGAGATTGCCATATTTATTTCCTTTTAAACAACCAGTTACCTGGCAGTCCTGTTGACCTCTTTTGCTGCAGTACTGTCTGAATAACACTGAATATTTGGCTAATCATAATGATCAAATCTGCTGGGGAAAATCGACCCTGAAGTGTACCTGAGATAAAAAAAACCACAAGCATTTATAGTTACCTGGTGCTAGCTCCAGCCCCCTGTAGGGGTGGGCCTTGGGCTCCCTTTCCATTCTCCCTGGCCATTCCATTCTCCCACAGTGTGGCCCAGTAAACTCCCCACTCGCACTCAGTCGCGTTCCACTGCACATGCGCAATTTGCTAAGACTGCAACTGCGCATGCACAGTAAAGCATGACTGGGCTAGATGGCTGACTCCACTGCGGAACAACAGGGCAGCCTGGGAGGATGGCGATGGAGCTTACGGCCTACAGGGGCCTGGAGGAAGCCACAGGCACATATAAATGCTTGTGCTTTTTTACTCTTTAGTTTCCTTTAAAGTGGACCTGAACTCTTGCACAATACAGAAAAAAAACATAGAGAAATCCACCCTTGAAGTATTTAGAGAGTTTGGTCTGTCTAATTCCTCCTCATCTGTGACTAATCACAACTGTAATGTGATCTCTCAGCTGTGTCAGCACAGGAATCTCGGCAGTCTCGGCAGAACAGCTAATTTGTAAATACAGGATGTTAACCCTATGTCTGCTTCCATTAAAGCAGGAAGTAGACACACTGCAGATTTATTGCAGAATTTGTATCAGCTGTAACAAGGAAATTTTTTTCTGTAAAGGTTATTATGCTGTTGCTTATCTTTTAGAGCAGAGAGAAAGTTCTGAGTTCAGATCCGCTTTAAAGGGGCACTATGGCGAAAAAATTGTAACATTTAAAATATGTGCAAACATATACAAATAAGAAGTACATTTTTCCCCAGAGTAAAATGAGCCATAAATTACTTTTCTCCTATGTTCCTGTCACAGAAGTGACAGGTTTTGGACTAGTTCATCTCTTCACAGGGGAATTTCAGGGATTTATTTATTTTCAAAAGCACTTAGTGAATGGCAGTTGCTCTGTCCAACTGCCAAAAAACTGTGCAGCGAGCAGGAAAGCTGGCCAGCATCATTGTGTAAATCATTTTTAGGGAATATCTTTATAAAGAATAAAAGCCTTGCTGAGAATCCCCTATGATGAGATGGACTAGTCCAAAACCTGTCGCTTCTGTCAGATTTCTACTACCTACTGTAAGTGACAGCAACATGGGAGACAAGGAATCAATAGCTTAAAGTAGATCCGAGATAATCTTTTACTCATTGCATAATTGTGGTCCTTTCATATAGTTTATAGGGCATTCCTCAAGCCAAATACTTTTTTTGTTTTGTTTTAATACTCAAATTCTCTATAAACTAAACAAGCCTCGCCCACAGCTCCTTTTGTGCCTTGGCACTGTAGCAAGGGTTTATGGGAGCTCAGTCTGGGCAGGAGGAGGTTACTAGCCATTGATTTCAGAGGCAGAGAGGAGGAGGAGGGAGGAGGAGAGGGGGGTGAATTTACACACAGGCAAGCTGATAGCATCTCCAGCCCTCAGCCTGTGACAATGGGACAAACAGAACATGGCTGCCCTCATTGTATCACAGAAATAAATAATCATAAACTTTATCTATAAAGATATATAGACAAGTTACTTTTTATAGTTCGTTTTTCATCTCAGATCCTCTTTAACCTCCTTGCCGGTTATCCCGAGCTCAGCCTGGGGTAACCTGCGCAGGAGGATTTCTCAGCCCCGCTGGGCCGATTTCTATCAAATAAAAAGGAGCACACGCAGCCGGCACTTTGCCAGCCGCGTGTGCTACCTGATCGCTGCCGCAGCGCGGCGATCCGCCACGTACAGCGGCGAAAGAGGCCCATACGGAGCGCCCTCTAGTGGGCTTTCATGCAGCCAACTGAAAGTTGGCTGCATGAAATAGTTTTTTTTTTATTTAAAAAAAACCCTCCCGCAGCCGCCCTGGCGATCTTAATAGAACGCCAGGGAGGTTAACTCTGGAAAAAACGTACCGTACTTCTTATTTGTCTATGTTTGCACATATTTTAAATTTTACAATTTTTCGCCATAGTGCCCCTTTAAGTATTTAAAAAGTAAGCAAAGCAGAGAAAGTTCTCTGTTTCCCCCAGTGGATACAGAGGAAACCCCTCTGCATTGTTTACTCTGCAAATACAGTGCAGCACTATCTGATAATTGTGTCCATAGTAGGTTCGGTGATTGAATTACTGTATCAATATGAACATAAATGCTGGAGATGTTCCTGGTCTTGTTGGGATTGAGGAACACGTGTAGTGTTGGAATGTTTGCTAGTTTTATTCCTCTTGCTATATCTTCCTATATTAGCAGTGCAAGTTCCCCTGACAGTATGTGACCTATAACCGAAATCTTTATTGTATGTTCATAGTTTCAGCAATGACTGATTGAGTAACACCTGTTCACATTCACAGGGACACAGAAGGAAAAACTGGAAAGTGAGGAAGTTTGTCCTCAGAGAGGATCCGGCTTATTTGCATTACTATGATCCGGCATCGGTAAGGGAAATTCTTCCACACCAGTTTATTAAACATGGCAATGTTTACTTATAAAGATGCGGGCCACAGTAATTATACGTGTGTACACACCTTAAAGTGAACCGAGCAGCATTTTTAGCCCCTAGTGCATCTCAATAGCACATGTGGAAGGGGGCCGTGCTCAGCAATGGGGAGCTTCAGACCTCCTAAGGGAAGCCTCAATAGGATACTGACTGTGGCTTCCCTCTCTTCAGGTCAGGATCTGATTTTAAACCTGAGCTTCGGCTCGGGATTACTTTACAGTATAGTCTTCAGAGGTGCCTGGTGCAGTATAGTCTTTAGAGGCGCCCCCACACGGTCGCCTAGAGGGCAGCCGTGGGAGGAGGGGGGACACTGCGCCCACTCCCGCCAGATGTTGTCCCCCCCCAGGTGATGAACTGGATAATAGATGCCCCACCAGTTCACTGGCCGCGGCCAGCAGCTCACCTCCAGCCTGTGGGATTGTGGTAGCTGACAGGCAGAGCAGGGTGACAGGAAAATGGCATCCTAAGCCCTGCACTGGAGAATATTTGTGTCCCCACTGCAGGGCTTCGGGCACCATTTGCCTGTAGCCCTGCTCTTCCTGGCAGCGCGGTAGTTTTGCAGCCAGAGTGCTGCACAGAAGATCATTGGTGGAGCTGCGTCCCGGGAGAGGAGTCTTCTGCAGGTGAGTAAATGTTTTGGTTTTTTTACAGGTGCAGCATCAGGGCTACTAGGGGGAACTAATGGGAAGGGGAGAAAATGGGAGAAAGAGGAGCCCTGCCTATCTGTTTTTTGTGGTGAAACGCTGCCCAGATTACATGTATTCTATTGTGAAACGATGCCCCAATAATTGTAATTTCTGGTGAAATGCTGCCGCATTACGATTATTTTCTGGTAAAAACATTGCTGCATTATGATTATTTTCTGGTGAAACATTGCTGCATTGCGATTATTTTCTGGTGAAACGCTGCCACTATGATTAGTTTCTGGTGAAACACTTCTGCAATATGTGCATTTTCTGGTGAAACGCTGCCCACACTACGATTATTTTCTGATGAAACCCTGCTGCATTACGATTGTTTTCTGATAAAACGCTGCTACATTACGATTATTCTCATGTAGGGCACCACGGGGGGTGGGGGAGGGGGGGTGTTGGAGTAATGGGGGGCGCCACAGGTTTTCTCGCCTGGAGTGACAAAATGGCTAGAGGCGTTCCTGATAGTCCTAATATACTGTATAAACTCGGTGTATCAGTCTAGAAATGTAGGTCTGATTCACTTCATAAAAGTAAAGGGGTTGACTTACACACGAGTCATGGGCAATACTGAGTAATATGTGTACTAAAAGTGACATTCCAATTTGTAGAAATTTACCCAGTGGTAAGTGACACTTTAAGGAAAAGAAATGCCAAGAAAAGACAGGTGTGAAAGTCCTGGCCACTACACTTAACAATGAAAAGAGGGGAGGGGGAATACTGGGCTGCATAAAATGGAGTGAATAATTGCAGCACTTGGGGGCCTGGAGGGGGTATTGGCTGCATTTAAGGGACAGGAGGGGTTAATAGCTGCAATACTGTATGCAGTGCAGTAATTAACCCCTCCTGGTCCCCAAGTGCAGCCATTAACTTTGCTGGGTAGACTTATACTTGAGTCAATAAAAAAATTCCAGCTTAAGAGGGTTGAATATTGGAGTTGATTTATACACGAGATTGACTTGTATTCGAGTATATACAGTAGCAAAACAAATAATAATGCACTGTCTTATCTTTGATGGACAGGATGATGATGATGCTTTGGGCTCCATCCATTTGCGGGGCTGTGTAGTGACCGCAGTAGAGGATGATGGTAAGTTGCTCAAAAAATGTCAGCTGTTTCCTTTAGCAATACAAATAAATGGATGCTGAAAAAAAGATTGCAATATACAGTATATTGTCAGTTCTTTCCATGATGATAAGAGGTTGTCAGGTTATAATTGTTTTTGCATGATAAAGTGAAAGGCAAGATCCTGGGCAGTGGTGGACATTGATTGCAGAGGGGTGGTTCTAAGCACTACAGCCTGGTCCTCCCTCCTAAGCCCAACATTACTACTCCACAATATCTAGGATATCTCTAGAGAATGCTGAAATGTTCCATAAGTTCCATGTGAAATTTACAACCTCAATTACTACATCTCCCATGTTACTGGCCCCGTGCAACATTCCTGCCAGTGGCAGATAATGGGTAATGAGAAGTGACAGGTAGTGGATGACGAGTAGTGACAGATCGTGAGTGACATGTAGTAACAGCCATTAGTCAGTGACAAGAAGTGACAGATATTAGGTTGTCATTACTGACGGGTAGTGGTGGATAAGTAGTGGCAGATAGTGGTTGATATATAGTGATAGGTAGTCGCTGAAAAGTAGTGATAGATCCCAGGTCACAGGTAATGGCAGATACTGGATGAGTAGCGGCAAGCACTGGGTTATGAGTAGTGACAGTGACTGAAAACCAGCAGTGACTGACAATCAGTGAGCAGGTAGAAGTGACTGATGAGTAGTGACAGATAGTGGGTAGCAAGAAATGACAGTTAGTAGTAGGTGGTGACCAGTAAGCAGGTAGCAGTGACTGATGAGTAGTGACAGATAGTGGGTAGTAAGAAGTGACAGTTAGTAGTAGGTGGTGACCAGTAAGCAGGTAGCAGTGACTGATGAGTAGTGACAGATAGTGGGTAGTAAGAAGTGACAGTTAGTAGTAGGTGGTGACCAGTAAGCAGGTAGCAGTGACTGATGAGTAGTGACAGATAGTGGGTAGTAAGAAGTGACAGTTAGTAGTAGGTGGTGACCAGTAAGCAGGTAGCAGTGACTGATGAGTAGTGACAGATAGTGGGTAGCAAGAAATGAACTATTTTGAAGGAGGGAGCACTGTAAAGCGATCACAAAAATGAGGATATATATAATGGAGATCACTAATTATATACTGAGACTTTACCAGCACAAATTCATTTAGCCTCCTGCCACATTAAAATGAACCAGTCAGAGTTCTCCAGATCGTTTCATGTGCACACCGGGAACCTTTACATGGTCTAATCTAAGTAGAAGCCTGATGAACTCTACCTCTCCCGCTCTTGTTGCCCAAAAATCAATAAGAGCAGGGCTGGATTTCTGGAGAGGCCACAAAGGCCAGGGCCTTGGGAGGCTGCAGCCCAAGAGGGCACCTGAATATGGAAAAGAGGAGTTGCTACATATGACAGAGGAGGCTGAAATGGGGAACACTTGAAAAAAAGAAACTGATGCTCAAGGGAGGTTTTCATTAAAGAAAGAGCTGCTGTGCATGGATGATACACATGGAATAGGGGGCTGCATATGGAATTGGAGGGGCGCTGCTGCACAAGAAAGGGGAACCACAACATACTGTATTTGGCCTAGGAGCACAAGAAGTATAAATCCGGCCTTGAGTAAGAGCACTGTTAGGGTGATCACTAACGATCCAATCTTTTTCATCAAACCTTACCATTTATGTGTAATATAAGGGACTACCTATAGTATCTATTCAATATATTCCCTCAGTTTACTCTTCTACTACATAGATTTGGTAAGATTGGATGAAAAAGATTGGATCGTTAGTGGCCACCCTAAGTTATTTAAATATTTCATTACCTTATTACTTTATAGGAATACTGTTTCTTTACTCAGGAAAGTAACATGGCATTCTTCCCTTAGGAAAAAAGCAAGAAGTTGATGGAAACCTCTTTGAGATCATCACTGCATCTGAGATCCATTACTACCTGCAGGCCGCCTCAGCCGAGGAGCGCAGGGAATGGATTAAAGCCATCCAAACCGTATCAAAAATTGGAAAATAAGACATCTGTAGACTGAAAAACTCATGTGTGAATGATCTCTCCAGTTTATGTGATGGATCTCATAGTTTCTTTACCACTGGTCCAGAGAGGAACATTTCTTCAACTAGAATAATATGAACACCGCTTCAAACTATGCAAAAACTACTGGGAAGTGAAGTAACGTAAAAACATTAAAATGTTATTCCAGCTAAAATCACTAACAGGTGGGTGTTGCTGTTTGTGTCCTTCTTGTCCAGAAGTCTCGGTTGAACTTGGCAGAAATTGAGGGGAAAAAGAGGACACAGATAGCAAATAAAAAAAAGCTACACTGTTTCAAATTGTTCCTCATTTCTGGGTAGATTTATACCTTAATTTACTTTTAAAGCAAACCTGAGCTGGCAGTAAAATAAAAAAAAAAGTTGCTTACCTAAGAATATGGAAGCCTTCCCATGTCCTCCTTGACCTCTCCACCTCTTTCTAGTAGGTAGAGCTTCCCGTGGTGCATGAGCATGACTGTACTGCACCCATGCAAGTATGTACGCGCCTGTGTAGTAGCACGGAGCTACTTGTGGAGAAACGCCTTCGGCTTTCTGTGTAGGCGCTGCTGTACTCATGCAGGTACAGTTCAGCCAGGTTTTTACACAGCATGGTGCGCAGCCACGCAAACATCTAACAAGTTCTTTTTAGCTATGTTTACAGTGTCCGTGCGCAGCAATGGTGAGGTCAAGGAGGACATGGGAAGCCTCTGAACAAAACAAAGGCTTCCCTCTACCTAAGAAAGTAGCTCACTTTTTTGGGGTTGGGTCAGGCTCTTTTTAAGTGTTATCTGCCTGCCCGTTACATTAATTTTTTGGCCAAAAGTATGAGGCAATAAGAGGATGTCTGTCCTTGTATACCATTCATAGAGCAATGATCTCCCCATATTTCTCCAGCATGACTACCCAGTGGTAAAATCTGGAAGTGCAGCTAAACCCCAAATACAACAGTATCCAAGAACTTCTTTATTTATTTGGTCAAAGGGCCTATAAAACCCTAAAGCTACGTTTCCACTAGTGCGGTGCGATTATGCTGTGGAAAACGCGTAAACGAATTTGCATGCAATTATAACTTATATACTTTTATTTTTGTAAGTATGCGGATTTAACCATGTCAGCGCCAGTGTGCTTCTACATTAATTTTACGTGAAAACGTACAGGAATTAGCATGGCGAAAATGCATGCGTTTTTCCTATTAATTACATTACAGGCAAATCGAACACTAGCTTTGCGGTGTGTGAATTCTGATGGCCCTGCTGTGCAAATTTTTATGCGCAACACACCGCGCAAATTTTTGGGCTAGTGGAAACAGGCTCATTGACTATTATTGGCTATTCGAATCTGCATGCAGATTCGTTCTAGTGGAAACAGGCCCTAAAACTAAACAAGGCAAATTCTAATAGCAGTAAGGATGATAAAAGCAACATGGAGGACAGAATACCTGTTACATCGACCAAATGAGCTTCCAACTGCAGTGAAGCTTTCCTCGTGTTCCCTATGGATTCAGCTACCTCGCGGGTCCGGCAGGTGGCCCCGTGTGAAATCCAGAGGAGAGCACAACAGATGCCAAACAATATTTTGCAGCATCATTGCATTAGAATAGAAACCTTGTGTCTAGCTTAGGAGGTGAGAAGTAGGTGTGAGCAACCATACAGTCTGGCCATTCTTTAAGTTATTTAGTAGATACCAGGAAAAGATCTTGAGCCTGTATGAATAGGAGCCTAGCTGCAACAAGAACAGCTACATAAATTATTATTTTTTTTAATTAACATGTTCAGTTCTAAAGGTAATACCTGTCCTTTATACTAATCAACTTAATTGTTTTCTGAAGTTGAGGTGTTAGGTTTTGAACTTTAAACACTAGTCTATCAACCAGTAAGTAATACTCTGAGCCGGGGGTCCACAGGTTGCCACAGAGTAACTGTAGGATGTAGCTCACAAATTGCACTTGATTTACATATGTATAGTCAGTGGATTGTGGCTGCCAATCATGCGGAGCATAAACAAGCCTTTCTGCAGCTCATTGGTTTTCCTCAATGAACTTCACAATCAAACATATTTGGGTGTATTTGAATGTACTATTAAAAACATGTCTATCAGAATACAGTTTTACATCTGTAATTTGCATTTTTAACAGTCAACTATTGTGTGTATAAAGTTGTCCACTAATAAAACGTTAGAAATGTATCCTATGGTGTCTGTCATTTATGTCCGTTTGTTGCTGTTGCTCAATGGGCCATGTCCACTATTATGGGGGCTCTTTCTGTCCCTATGGTGCTACTGCTGCTGTAGCTCTCCTTCTGATGCAAGGTGGCACCGCAATGTAGCACAGCTGATTTATAGTTATCTGTCCTGGCTACTACTATCCTTGGGCTTCTGCTGTTGTACGCTGTCCATACCTATCACCTGACAGTCATGTGTCTTCTGATGTCACATAGTCAACAGCCAAGTGATAGATAAAGGCCTACAAGAAAGCCGAAAGAGCCCATGGATAGGAAAACAGCTAGGATAAGTAGCTGTATACCAATCCCACTTCCCTGCTGTACCTGTGGGGGATATAATGGGGGTATGTGTTTTTTTGGGAACACTGAAGGGGCAATATGAAGGTACCGGTAAAGAGAAAAGTGAGGGAAAACAATTAGAGAAGACTATGGTGAGAGGTAAAACTATGAGGGGGACGCTCCTAATGAGACATTACAATGAAAGAGACATTAGGGAACACTTAAATTTTGGTAAACAGTATTGGCACAGCAATAAAGGGTCGAATTATGGTGAGGTGATCACGCTAGGAAGGGGCACTATCATGAGGTGGCATTCAAGGGAGGTACTATGGTGAAGGGCTATCAGTGAGGCAGGTGTGGGAGACTATGAGGAGGCCCTAAGGGGATACATCAACAATAGCTACAGCATGTGACTCAATCTGCTATGAACATACATTTGGTTTGATGCAGCACACTAAGTATACTGCATGATTTCTGTTATTCCCATATATTTTTTCTCATTGACCTTACCCACTTTCGTGCATCATGGATGAACCACTCACAATGGCGTCAATTCACCAGAGGTTACCAACATATTTATCTCTTGGGAGGTAATTGATATCTCCAAATCTCCATATCTCCAAATAGCAATTCTCCAAAAGTGTAGGGGAAATATCGACAGAGAGAAATGCAAGAGATAAATGTGAGATAAGTATGAGATAAATAAGTGATAGTTATTAGTTAGTTTTTCTCCAAATCATAATTCACCAGGGAAGAAAGGGGGTGTGGCCATTCATTATTTTTTCATCTCTTTATCCCCTGAATGAACCTGGAGATATTGTGGTTTTCACACAGCAGCTGCTGCTGTGGAAGATGGAGCCTTTTGAGCTTACTCTGTTAGGCCTGGTGCACACCAAAAACCGCTAGCAGATCCGCAAAATGCTAGCAGATTTTGAAACGCTTTTTCTTATTTTTCTGTAGCGTTTCAGCTAGCATTTTGCGGTTTTGTGAAGCGTTTTTGGTGTAGTAGATATCATGTATTGTTACAGTAAAGCTGTTACTGAACAGCTACTGTAACAAAAAACGCCTGGCAAAACGCTCTTAAGTGCCGTTTTTCTGAGCGGTTTGCATTTTTCCTATACTTAACATTGAGGCAGAAACGCCTCCGCAATCCAAAATCTGCAGCAGCCCGGGAGTATGCGTATCTGCAAAACGCCTCCCGCTCTGGTGTGCACCAGCCCATTGAAATACATTACCCAAGCGTATCTGCAGCCGCAAGCGGATCGCAAAACGCAGCCGAACCGATCTGGTGTGCACTAGGCCTTAGAGCTTGCTTCTATTATGAGGAGACGAAGGCGCAGGAGGAGGGTCTGTTTAATCGCCCCTCGTATTTTTCGTGAGAGAACAGTTCTTGATAATTTTACTGAGACAGAGGTGGTGAAGAAGTTCAGACTCACTCGTGATATGATTTATGATATGATCCGGCAGTAAAAGGCGGGAATACTCTGGTCAGGTAGTGGTAAAACTCTGCCTCCTACCCACAATGCTTCACTTTTAAGCTTACAGAGAGGAAAAGTATCCCATGTAAATCATTAATACTGATTACCTAACTCTCTGCTTTCTCACACTTTCCTCATGCATATCTCTCCATTATCCCCTGCTATCGAACACTTTTCTCTCTGTCCTCTCACACTGGTGAATTGACTCCAAAGTGTTAAAATACCTCATGAGATAAACTACCTACCTTTTTTCTCTTAGTAAATCCTCTCTGGTGAATTGACGCCATAGTCTCACCTTGGGCTCCTTGCAGTAGCCATGAAAAGAAGAAATACATTGGGAATAAAGACCATGGTGGGCTGGATTACCTGCTGTTTACACTCCTTGGTCTTCGGTGTCCCTCCCGGTGACTCTCCCGTTACCCGTTCCCATGCTTTTTAATATTCAAATGACTCCCTCAGACAAATAATCGCCAGGATGTTCACTGGGAAAGGCACAAGCACTAGTGTGAGACACTGTGCACGGTTTCTTTCTTCTAATGCAAGGCTGAATTTATAGTTTTTCCGCCCCTAGGCCAAGTACGTTGGGGCTACACATCCATGTGCACCATTCCACGAGTAGCCCCCATTTTATGTGTAACATTCCTAGAGCTGCAACCCCTTTTCTTTCATGTACAGCTCTGTTGGGCAGCAGCTTCCCCTTTCATGTGTTGCTCCCCATTTGCAGCCTTCTCTTTTATATGTAGCAGCCCTTAAGTCACATCCAGGTGCCCCCTTCAGCTGCAGCAGCCCAAGGCCCGGTCCTTTGTGGCCTCTCCAGAAATCTAATGGGCATGCATGGTTCGGAACTTGCGCATGTTCACTACTGAATCGCTTTCTTCACTTCACCATGAACATTCAGAAGGCTGTGCAGGGAACAGGTCCTGGAAAGGGTAACGGAAGACCAAGTGCATGGTCAGTAGTGGAGAATGTAGCCCACCATGATTTTACATTTAAAGTTTTGCCGCACTTCCGGTGTGCTTTAATATCTTACAGCTGCCCTGTCCCATATAAGCTTGATATAGATTAGATGTCATCTTTGTTATTGATCAGTAATACACACACACGTTTTCATGTGTTCTAAGCAGCCTGTGCATGAATTCTACAAATAGACAATGAATACTTTCCTCTTTGTATTACATTTAGCAAAATAACATCGTGTCTTTAGGGAAACATCACAGGAGAGACACAGATAACACTGATCATTGCACTTCTCTCTCCTCACAGTGTGTAATCAGCTAACAGCACACGTTTCCTGTTTTCTCACATGGCCTCTGCTCAGCTATGAACACTGCCACAAAACATTACATGGGGCAGAAACTAGCAGCCAGTTGTGACTAAACATGAAATTAAATGTGTACAGTGGAACTCTACTGAAAATAGTGTAATCAATAAAGTTGCTTATTTTTTACAATATGACTTTATAAATTACTTAGTCAGTGTTTGGCCATTGTAAAATCTTTCCTCACCTATTCCTCTTCGATTTGAAGCATCAGAAGAGGCCTATAAAACACTAGTAAAATGCTGCTGGTGCTACCAGAAATATTTTTTCTATCAGCTCTTTCATCACGCTTTTGTCTAAGGCCACTTTTACACTTGCCTTGCAAGTGTGGATTGCGTTACGTTGTTTTGCCACAGGGTATTGCAATGACAATGCAAGGCAATGGGGCCTAGCACACTTACCACGTCTCGCGGTGCTGGCAGTGTCCGATCAGCCGACGACCCAACGCAAAGTCAACAGCATGTTACCTTTGCAAGTCATGTAAGTCAATGAGCGACACAGAGATTTTAAATATGTTGGCGCCGGCAGTGCGGCACGCATGCACGGAATGACAGGGATGCATTGGGCAAACAATTGGGTGCTTCCAGATAGCCAGAGAGCCCCCCAGTATAGGTAGCCAGACAGCCCCTCCAGTATGGGTAGCCAGAGAGGCCCCCCAGTATGGGTAGCCAGAGAGCCCCCCAGTATAGGTAGCCAAAGAAGCTTCCAGTATAGGTAGCCAGAGAGCCCTCCCCCAGTTATGGGTAGCCAGAGAGGCCCCCCCCCCCCAGTATAGGTAGCCAGAGAGCCCCCCAGTATAGGTAGCAAAAGAACTTTCCAGTATAGGTAGCCAGAGAGCACTCCCCCAGTTATGGGTAGCCAGAGAGGCCCCCCCCAGTATAGGTAGCCAGAGAGCCCCCCCAGTATGGGTAGCCAGAGAGCCCCTCCCCCAGTATAGGTAGCCAGTGAGCCCCCCAGTATACGTAGCCCAAGAAACTTCAAGTATAGGTAGTCAGGGAGCCCTCCCCAGTGTAGGTAGACAGAGAGACCCCTCAGTATAGGTAGCCAAAGAACCTTCCAGTATAGGTAGCCAGAGAGCCCCCCCCCCCAGTATAGGTAGCCAGAGAGCCCCCCAGTACAGGTAGCCAGCGAGTCCCCCCCCCCAGTAGAAGTAGCCAGTGGGCCCCCCAGTATAGGTAGTCAGAGTGCCCCCCAGTGTAGGTAGCCAGTGAGCCCCCCAGTATACATAGCCAAAGAAACTTCCAGTATAGGTAGTCAGAGAGCCCTCCCCAGTGTAGGTAGATAGAGAGACCCCCTCCTAGTATATGAGAGAGGGCATCCCCCAATGCCAAGTCCGCTGCAGAGGGGTGATCTATCTCACCTCTGCAGCCCATCTACTTCCTCCTAGGCCTCCAGTTTCTATGGTGCCAGTCGGTGATCATGTAAGCATCAACTGGTCACAGGCGGCGCTGTTACCAATGTGATGGGACACCTCCGAGAAAGAAGGTGGGATGCAAGGTGAGGTAACCCATCCCTATGTGGCAGGGATGCTCATTGCTGATTACTTCCGGCACCGTAGGCTTCATTGGATTAATTTTGCATAAATGAAAGTAATACTGATAAATGAAATATAAAAACCTCACTTGGACCTTTACTTGGCCTTAATACTAATCAAATACAACAAAAACCTCTTGACCTTGATCCTGAAACATTGGCAACTGTATTGAGGTAAAAATGCTTACCATATTTGCCGCCATATAAAATGCACTTTTTCTCCCCCAAAATTGGGCTGAGTGTTATGTACAGAAATCACAGCTTGTTAAACATGAGAGATCTCACATTGGCTAAAAACTCTATTCATGTGCTGAGCGTGGTAAATGTTTTGTTCATAAACAACTTCTCGTCAGGCCTGAGAAATCTCTCACTGGTGAGAATCCATTTTCATGTGCTGAGTGTGGGAAATGTTTTGCACAGAGATCAGAGCTTATTTCAGATTGCAGCTTCTACACTGGAAATAAGCCTTAATCATGTTCTGTGTGTGGGAAATGTGTTGGGCATAAATCACTGCTTGTTATACATGAGAGGTCTCACACGGCTTTATTCATGTGGAGAGTGCCATTGCTCTGGGGCTTGCTATACTTAGTATAGCAAGTGCAGAGCTGGGAATGGTAGCCACGTGTGGGGTGCTGTTCTGTGGTCATAGGGACAGGGATCGACGCGTATGGTGTACTCCATTGATCAATGATTTTAGGTCCCCCCTCCCAAGCCTCTTTAACTCCTTGGCACCCATGCTAGGCTGGACAGATTGTGGGGCCCGAGCTGCGTGGGTTTCCACAGCCTGAGCTATACCAGCCCATATGGCCCATGGTATGGGGAAAATCTAGAAGAGAGGGGCAACCAATTCCCCCTTTTCCCCTGTCCAATACGTGAACAAGGGTCTCTTTCCCACCTTCAGTGTTTAGGAGGAGGTGGAAGAGTTGAAAGCCGGGAGGAGGGGTCATGATGGTATCTGGGAGTGCCCTTTAAAGAGGAACGCCAGTGAAAATAATGTAGTAAAAAAAGTGCTTCATTTTTTACCATAATTATGTATAAATGATTTAGTCAGTGTTTGCTCATTGTAAAATCTTTCCTCTCCCAGATTCACATTCTGACATGTATTACATGGTGACATTGTTACTGTGGGCAGGTTATGTAGCTGCTCCTAGCTGTTTTGGCTGTTAGAGACAGCTGTAAACAATTAATTCCTGTCTGTGAACATTGTTACATTGTGGCAGTTTGCCCAGAGTACCGCGGTACTCAGAGCTTCTTGTGGGAGGGGTTTCAGCACAAAATCAGTCATACAGCGCCCCCTGATGGTCTGTTTGTGAAATGCAATAGATTTGTCATGTAAAAGGGGGTATCAGCTACTGATTGGGATAAAGTACCCATGCTTATCTCATCATGTCATCTCAGAATGTAATTATGCTTCCTTGTGCCAAAAATAAAATACAATGTATGGGTGCATCACTTATAGCCAATACATTTCCCACATTAAACACAAGTGTCTGATAAGTACTGACTTACATCGGAAAAATTTCCCACACTCAGCACATGAATGGGGCTTTTTCTCCAGTGTGGGATCTCCTATTGTGAAACAAGCTCGGTTTTTTGTGCAAAACATTTCCCACACTCAGCACATAAATAGAGTAGCTCGCCAGTGTGAGATCACGCATGTGTGACAATGTCTGATTTCAGAAAAAAACATTTCCCGCACTCAGCACATGAAAATGGCTTCTCACCAGTGTGGGATCTCCTTATGTAAAACAGGCTCTGTTTTCTGCACAAAACATTTCCCACACTCAGCACATGAAAGGAGTTTTTCGTCAGTATGAGATTTCTCATGTTTGACAAGACGTGATTTCCAAACAAAACATTTCCCACACTCAGCACTTGGTGTGATCTCTTATGTTTTACAAGGTCTCATTTCTGGAAAAAAACCATTTCCCACAGTCAGAACATGAATAGGACTTCTCACCAGTGTGAGCTAGTTAATGATAACTACCATTCAAAGTATCTATAGAAGTGATTATCACCAGCACAGGCCCAATAGAGAGCTAATACTGTGGTTAAGGGAGGGCCCTATGGGACCCCTGTGGCCCAAGAGCCCCGGTGCGGTCACGACCTATTTCACCCCTATAGCTACGCCACTGCTGCTTGCCACTACAATCTACCTGTCACTACCTTCTTGCCACTACAATCACTACAATGGTGGCAGCCAGCCTGGAATACTGCAGCCATGTGGATCTGCGCATAGCTTTGAGCTACCAGTGCCTGAGCCAAGGAGACACAGAGGCCTGGAAAAGCCAAGCCGGGGCGCCAGCTGGCGGTGAAGCAGAGCCGTATCTATAGATGGCAAGGACTGTATCATGGCAGATACAGTATGTGCGCATAGCAGCCTCTGCTTCCATTACCACAGTCACACAGCAGCCCTCACTTCCAGCACTACAGTCGCATGTACTATGTACAGGAGGTGGTGAGTCAACCACCTGTCAGACAACTACAACCTACCTGTCACTATCTGCTTGCCACTACAATCTACCTGTGACTCCTTCTTGCCACTACATTCTACCTGTCATTACCTGCTGCCCACCATAATCTACCTGTCATTACCTGCTTGCTACTACATCCACCTATCACTACTTGCTGTCCACTAGAATCTAACAAACATTATTGGCCTGCTACTACAATCTACCTATCAATACATGCAGACCACATGACCTACCTGCCACTACAATATACCTATCAGTACCTTCTAGTCAATACAGTACATTATATCCATAACAGCCTGCTTGCCACTACAATCTTCCTATCACTACCTGCTGGCCACAACAATGTATCCATTAATACCTGCTGGCCACTACATTCTACCTATACAGCCTGCTTGCCACTACAATCTACCTGTCACTCCTTCTTGCCACTACATTCTACCTGTCATTACCTGCTGGCCACCATAATCTACGTGTCATTAACTGCTTGCTACTACATCTACCTATCACTACTTGCTGTCCACTAGAATCTAACAAACATTATTGGCCTGCTACTACAATCTACCTATCATTGCATGCAGACCACATGACCTATCTGCCACTACCTGCCTGCTACTACAATCTACAGTACATATCACTACCTGCTTGCCATTACAATCTACCTATCACCACCTGCCAGCCACTACAACCTACCTATCACCACCTGCTTGCCATTACAATCTACCTATCACCACCTACAAGCCACTACAACCTACCTATCACCACCTGCTTGCAACTACAATCTACCTATCACCACCTTCCAGCCATTACAATCTACCTATCACCACCTGCCACCCACTACAACCTATCACCACCTGCCAGCCACTACAACCTACCTATCGCCACCTGCCTGCTACTACAATCTACCAATAACTACCTGCTTGTCACTACAATCTACGTTCTAATTCTGAGCAGGTCTTCTGGGTCTCGATCACATGATATGACATGTAATCGGGATCCAGGAGACCATGTCAGCTTTACAGCACCAACCGATGGTGGAAGAGAGGTGATAGAAGAGATAGAAGAGATGGAAGTGACTCTTCCATCACCTCTCTTCCACCACCGGCTGGCACTGTAACGCTGACATGGTCTCCTGGATCCCGATCACATGTCACATCATGTGTTTGGAATGGAGAAGACATGTCGGGAGCATGTCTTGTGGAGGAAGAAGATGACGATCCAGCTATCTGGACAGGTATGTGTGAGAGCTCCCTGCCGCCACTCTACCCTGCCACTATCCTGCCACGCTGCGGAAGGCACACTTCCCCAGCAGCAGGAAAAATTGCTATAGGGTTAAAAAGCACTGTCCGTTCATTTGATCGATGAGCACTGCAACCGTCATTTATCACCGTTTCAATGTCCATGTAAGCCAACCCTAAAATATGTACCTCTTTCTCATCTCACAAAGTTGGGAGGTATGATGAAACTCTGAACTCTGATATTCATATCAACATGACAACGTTTTAGCCATCCAGTCAACCTGGTCATAAGCAATAAGTATTATCTCTTCAAGATCCCTGGTCTTATTTTATCTCTGAAACCACATTTTAATCATTGGAAAACACATAATGTATGTAGAGCGCACGCACTGTTGTATGAAAGAAGATCCTTTGAAATGAATGATGCAACACGCAAGCGCCACAATTGCACCTGCGCAATATACAAAATGATCTTTATCCATCGCTTAATTATTAACACACTGTCTCTGCTTACCGATCATCGGTCAAAAGCATTCAACACGTCGGATTTTAACCGACTCCCGATACCAGTCACATATTACCGTCGTTCATGGTCGGACGTCAACGTACGGAAAGTGATTCTCGGTTGAAACATCATTTATTGGTCATTTTAACTAGGTTTCAATTGTTTTTATCTAATGTGTGTGCGTAGCTTTAGTCATTCTATGGACCCCAGTCCAGAAAAGTTGAATCAATGGGTATTTCCATGCAATATGTAAGATATCCCCAATCTCACTCTGACATATCCAACTACTGTCAGGTACAGAAGGGTAGAATTTATGTAGGAGTTCAGGAGTTCTGTACCAGAAGGAATTAGTTTCTACCACTATATGACAATGGAGTAGATTTATGAAACTAGTGCTGGGACTGTTGGAAGCAATGTAAAGTAAAAATAGGACAGTGAGCATAACCAATCAGAACCCTTGGCCTGTTTTCCCCCAGGTGTCCCTGTACTTTTAATAAATTGGATCAGATGTTCCTGGCATTATGATGCCCCCTTTATGGTAGTTTCCTCCCATTTTAGTGTCCCTCATTATAGTTTTTTACTCTTTTCACAGTTTGAGAAAAACATTAAAAACTTGCTTTGAATATAAAATGTGCAAAATACATTGGCGTATAGAGCAGTCCAGAAAATCTGAGAAAAAAAGAGGCTAAAATGTAGAGACACTATTTTAATAACTGGACCTGGAATAAAAAAATCTATACCAGGGTAATAAGTCATTCCACCAGCAGATGGCAATATTGCTCCAGATTTTATTATTTTTCATTCCTTAGTTTTCAAAATGTATTGTGTAAAAAAGTAGTGTGTCTGTGTAATTAGCCTGACTTCTTAGTCCTTCTGATGATCTCCTATCACCAATGTTATAGGGGCTTTTTCACATCTGAAATGGGGTCAGTGATAGATCAACGCATACGTTTTTTTATGTATGCTTTTTTATGTGTTTTATATGGGTTGTGGTGCGTTGCGATTTACCGTGATGGGTATGCGTTTTTAATGCATTTTAAATCCGTCACAGCACATAGGAAAATGCAGGTGATTTTATTATTTTTTTTGATTTTCAACTGTAACTGTGCGTTGAAACGTTTTAAAACGCATAATCTTCTCGGAGCTTGCATTTTACATTGACTTCCATCGCAACGCATAACACAAGCATCACACAATTAAAAGCTCCCGGGAACGTCAAACCGCAATGCACAAAAATTCAGCGTTAGATGTGAAAGCTAAAATGAAGGTAATTTTACCTTAGAAAACACACACAATGCCGTTGCGTCAAAACGGCCAAAATCATCCCTGATGTGAAAGGGGCCTAAGTTAAAAGTTGGTTAAAGAGGAACTTCAGCCTAAACAAACATACTGTCACTAAGATATATTAGTTATGTTAATTAAAATAGACAGGTAATATAAATTCTTACCCACCTTGTTTTAAAAGAACAGGCAAATGTTTGAGATTTCTTGAGGGCAGTCATCTTTTTTTTTTGGTTTAAAGGAGGTGACAGAGAGCATGAGACACAGTTCCAACTGTCCTGTGTCCTGATCACTCTTCCCAGTTGCTAAGCAACAATAACATAGAAATCACATCATGCTTTGCACAGCATCATGGGAAAAATGCCCGGGCAGTTTTCTTTGATGGGGTGAAACTTAGCTTTTGTGCAGCTAAAAATTAGGCTTTGTTAAGAAAAACAAAGTTCTGATGCTGTGAAACTGTTAAAGAAACACCAGGCCTTTTTAGTGCTGCTGAGTAGATTTTTAGTCTGGAGGTTCACTTTAAGCACACTTCATATTTATGGACAAGAAATAAAACAATGCTTTGAAGAAGGAATGGGAGGACAGGGTTAGCCTGTCTCTGTTTTAATAAGGCTTCACATTGTTGGCCTAAGTGGGCATTCCGTAAGAGAACCATTCCTCTATGCACTATGTACCCTTACACAAACACACACTATGCAGCCCGTACACACACACACACACACACACACACACACACACACACACACACACACACACACACACACACACAATGCACCCCCTACACATATACACACACACACACACACACACACATATACACTATGCACCCCCTACACACACATACTATGTACCCCCTGCACACACACACTAGGGGCCTGATTCACAAAGCGGTGATAACTCAGTTATCACGCCTAAAAGACTTTAGGCGTGATAAACTTTGCACTAGCAAAGTTATCACCGCTTTGTGCTCTAACTCGCGCGAAGCAAAGTCCCATAGGGCTTAATGGGAGCTTCACGCAAAGCGCCGGGTGCTGCGCGCGTGCCTGCGCGCTTGCATTCACGTAGCATTCATTTAGGCGTGATAAAGGGGTTTTCACTCGCGTGCAAGCACTTTGCACCGCTTTGTGAATCAGGCCCCTATGTACCCCATACACAAGCACACACACACACACACTATGCACCCTCTACACACACACACATACATCTATGCACGCACACACACACACACAAACACACACACACACAAACTATGTACCCCTACACAAACACACACTATGCACCCCCTACACACACACACATACATCAATGCACGCACACACACACACACACACACACACACACACACACACACACACACACACACACACACACACACACACACACACACACACACACACCATATACACACACACACAAACTATGTCCCCCTACACACACACAATGCACCCCTACACACACAAACACGCCATTCATCTGTACAATGATTGTGGATGGACTGTCACCCAAAACTTTTAAAAAAGATTGTTTGAGTCAACAATTATCCCTTATCTTATAATAGACTTTGCTTTAGAGTTTTCATCCAACAAAACATTTCAAATAATAACACAACAAAAATGATGGGACCTTTAAAGGAAGCCCAAGTGAGAGACATGTGGAAGCTGACATATTTATTTCCTTTTCAATGTATAATGCATATTGTCTGGCAGTCCTGCTGATCCACTGTCTAATACTTTTAACCATAGACCCTGAACAAGCATGCAGATCAGAGGTCTCTGACTCAAGTCTGGCTTTAGCTGCATGCTTGTTTCAGGTCTCAGATTCAATGTAGGAGCCCGGGATGCAGTGATGACACTGTGGGCTGCCACTATAAGCCTAGGAGGACCCAGATGGAAGCTCCAATATGACGTCATTGGTGAAACTTGGGGGGATTTTAATGGGTTCACTTCAGAGTGGTGGCAAGAAAAAAAAAACTGTAGAGAGGCTTTAAAGAGACACTGAAGCGGAAAAAACATTATGATATAATGAATTGGTTGTGTAATACGGATAATTAAGAACATTAGTAGCAAAGCAAATATTCTCATATTTTTATTTTCAGTTGTATAGTTTTTTTTTTTATAACATTGCATCATTCTCTAATATTTGCAGTTTACACACTACTCAGCATTCTAAATGATTTTACAGAGCAGGCTAATGAACTTTTGAGCTGTCCTCTGCAGAAGAAAAAACAACGCAGTGACTGACACTTGAGATAATAAGCTTCAGAAGACAGAGCTCTCTGCGACTTTGAAAGTCATGGAGCTCAATGGCTCTGTTGCAGAAATAACAACTGGAGTTTCTTAACTCTTCCTGTGCTGGAAACAATATTAGACTTATGTCTCTGCTCCTTATGTTTTTTTTCTTATCTGTGCTACACATACAAATCATTGGGCTTGATTTACAAAACGGTGCTAACTTTAGCACTGGCCCTTAGCACGTCTAAACTCAGTTGAAATGTGAGAAGTAGTGAACGTGCGCAAAGTACCGTGCGCAAAGTTTTGCGCGCGCACTGCACAGAGCGCAGGGCGCTCCGTGCGAAGTGCCCATTAAAGCCTATGGGACTTAGCGCGCGCATAGAACTTTGCGCGCGTAAAACTTTGCGTGCAAAACTTTGCGCGCGATCTGATTGAGAAATCCGGTGCTAACCTACTTAGCACCCTGGTTAGCGCGCCTTAAGACTTTAGACGTGCTAAGTAGGTTAGCACCTCTTAGTAAATCAAGCCCATTGTGTCTCTTTAATATGTAGTTTTATGTTTTTGTTGCTGATGATCCAACACTTGTTGCTTACATGCTGTAATGGAGATACATTTGATGGATAGGTTGCTGTTTAGCTGGTAACTGTCCAGGAACCATGCCACAAAACTGATGACAAGCTGTCTGTAAACTACACCCATAGAAGTTGCTCCCGCATAAAGAGGAGCTTATACAGTATCGTCTTATTCTAGTATACTCCAAGGGACCTGGAAAAGTGGTTTACTATATCAGACGTTGTCCTAGAAATAGCCCAGCATGCCCTGGTACATTTTCTGCTGCAAAGGAGCAGCTCTGTTCTCCCATTAGATGTACAGTACAAGCACTTGCATATTTGGCGAACAACAAGGTTAAGGCCCCGTTCACATCACAAACGCGGATGGCCACGCATGCGGAACGCAACGCATGCGAACACACGCCAATCCACGTTTGTGTGCGTTGCGTGGCTGATGCCATTACTGAAAAGTGAATGGGACAGCCACGCGTTTTTACAAAAAATTTGTGCAGCATGCGTTCCCGGACCGCACAGGTCCGGAACGCATGCAGTGTGAACATCAGACATTGCACTCTATGCAATGTCTGATGTCATGCGTGTCGGCCACCTGCGCGCGTTTCCAAAACGCGGCTGGAAACGCGTGCAGTGTGAACGGGGCCTAAGTATACCTTAGGGCTGCATAGCTAGGCTGGACATATTGCTGCTACAGTATCCAGGACTTCTTAAAAATTGCAGCCGCCACTGAATAGAGGCAGCCACTAGCTTCCTGTGAGTGGCTCCAATATCTCAGCGGGCGGGACTTGCAACACCAGCCTAAAGAGAGCAGCAGACCATCGGCTTCACACTGATAAATGACGCATGCACCGCCCACTTTTTACTATATCCAGAGTCAGCGTCACGTAAGGGCCAAAAATATGTTTACTATAACAGAACTTTTATTATATCCGGTTTACTATACTAGGCGTTGCTCCCATAGACTTATAATGGAGATGTATTTTACTATACCCCAATGTTTACTATACCTGAGTTTATTATAACAAGATTGTAACAGACTTTGATTAAAATGAATACTAAACACTGTCATCACAATACAAATGTTATAGTTTATTTATTTATTTTCATTTCTAGCAATAAATAAAATCTTTAAAGTGCTTTGATAGCGTGCATGAAATAGAGGCGCGATGTAAAAATTGTACAGGATAAAGCCCAAATCATTGCTTTTCGCCAAGGATAACGAAAAAATATTGTTTTACAAGTGCATTTAGGTTAAAATTAGCAATTGTTTCTAAAGTCATTTATAATGATTTTAAGTATTGTAAAGCCAAATATTTTAGGTTATTTTTATTGTTTCTTCATCTTTATCTGAAATAAAATCTCACTAATGTCACTAATATTATAAATGCAAACGTTTGGATGTTCGGATGTTTATTACTCAGTCACGCAACAATGGCTTAATAACGGATTTGAATGAAATTTGGCACACACATAGGGCTTTGCTTTACACCCCTGTGCTCCCGATCGCGGGACTTTGCACGTGAAAAAGTCAGTGTGCGTCACTTCGCGTGCTAACTGTTTAGCATGCCCGTGCACGGTTAGCACGGGTTTGTGAATCAAGCCCATAGTACATTACCTGGAATAACATATAGGATACTCTTTATCACCGTAACCAAAAAGTGGGCGGAGACAAATACAAATTTCACTGGGAAAATGTAAACCGCATTCGTACACTGTTACTGATAGGGTTCTCAAACTTTGCACAGTTGGTCACTGGGATTAATATTCAGAAAAATAGGTGGAGTCTACAAAAGCCAATCAAAATTCACCTATTCGGGAATATTTAATTGCTGCCCTTCTTGCACTGTTAATGGCACAAGCCTCAAACTTAGTACAGTTGGTCAGTGGGTGACTGAGGTTTAAATTCAGAATAGGGGTTGGAGCCACAGCCAATCAGATTTGTTTCATTTCAATGCAAATTATTGATGCCAAAGACCGCAAAGCTCACAAACTAGGTCTTTGAGTAATTGAGTAATTGTGTGTTAGAGTTAGTGTTGGGCGAACAGTGTTTGCCACTGTTCGGGTTCTGCAGAACATCACCCTGTTCGGGTGATGTTCGAGTTCGGCCGAACACCTGGTGGTGTTCGGCCAAACTGTTCGGGTTCGCCCGAACTGCTGAATGCCCGGCCGAACAGGGCCCCTGTTTGGCCGAACAGTGCCCTGTTCGGCCGAATACTGCCCCCCTATGGGGTCGCAGGCATAAGGGGGGAGCATGCCCCGATCGCGGGGGGGGGGTCGGAAATTCCCCCCACCCCCTCCGCTAATGCTCCCCCCTCTGCCCGCTTCCCCATACAAAAGTTTGACGAAAGTAAAATAGTACCGGTGGTGGTGGCTGGCTGCTGCAGTGGCTGGCTGGCACTATGAAGTGACTGAGGAGTCGGAGTAGGACGCGTTGAGGGAGGCCGGGCAGCGGGCGGTTCAGCGGTAGTACCCTTGTGGTACTTCCGCCCTTTCTCTGACCTCACGTCCTCTGCGTGATGACGCATACGAGGGTACGCGTGACGCGTACCCTCGTATGCAGAGGACGTGAGGTCAGAGAAAGGGCGGAAGTACCACAAGGGTACTACCACTGAACCACCCGCTGCCCGGCCTCCCTCAACGCGTCCTACTCCTCCTCCTCCTCCTCAGTCACTTCATAGTGCCAGCCAGCCACTGCAGCAGCCAGCCACCACCACCGGTACTATTTTACTTTCGTCAAACTTTTGTATGGGGAAGCGGGCAGAGGGGGGAGCGCTAGCGGAGGGGGTGGGGGGAATTTCTGACCCCCCCCCCCCCCCCGCGATCGGGGCATGCTCCCCCCTTATGCCTGCGACCCCATAGGGCCCCCAAAAGCGGTATGTTCGGGGAGTTCGGGGTTCGGCCCGAACATGACGAACATCGCGGCCATGTTCGGCGAACGTTCCCGAACCCGAACATCCAGGTGTTCGCCCAACACTAGTTAGAGTTAGAAAAAATGGCCGGAGCCAACACCAGCCAAATACATACCCAGGCAATAACCCTAAACCCCCCTTCTCTGCTACAAATAACGTAAATATGAAAAGCGATACATTTCTAAGATAATACATTTCAAAACGAAAATTATAATTCTCAAAACGAACTTCAAAATGTTAAAACAGTTAAAATGATAATTGACATAAAATGATAATTCTCAAAACGAATTTGAAAACAACATTTGACAAACCTCTAATTCTCAAAACTAAAAATTTCAGTTGGACGGGCTCGGCGCCGGCTATTTAACAGGCACCCAAATCATCCAGTTTTGAGCCCAACAGATGATATTTAACATTAGGGTAAATGGCGGCCCATAGTGTCCACTTCTCATATGCACCCACATTTCCCGCTTCCCTTTGATACATGTACTATAAATAAAGTTCTACATAATGGATCATCTTTCATCTTTATTTCTGTGTGTATCTCTCTTGAATTCAGCATCCATTATGTCTCCCCAATCGGTGGCACTCAGTGGACACATGGCTTTCTGTGGCAGCTGTGACGTGGAGGAGATGTTGCTGAGTCTGCCATCCGACCACTCCTTCTTGGTTGCAGCTTTACTGTAGTTTTGTTTCAGAATTTCCTACGGGGACAAAATACAGTTGATATAAATGAAACATCATTTTTTTAATGGTAAAATCAAAGCTTACACAGTTAAATAAGGCCTTTCATACACTTTAGAAGGTTTGGTTCCAGTCCAGTCTATAGCCAACTATAATGTTATAGGCATGACATATTATACCTTTCTGCAGCCATGGGATTGGTCCATTGATCCCAGTTTTTATTTCTACATTCCCATTTTACTTCCCTGTTCATAGTTATATATATATATATATATCAGAACCCCAAATGTCTGCTTACAGCTCAAGTGCGGCAACATCCAGTTCTGCTCCCTGAAAGCAGACATAAGCAGTTAGCTGAAACACGCAAAGTAAGGCCTCATTCCCACTATACTCACTGCTGTGCGCATTTCAGCAGCGCTTATAGTGTGTGACACGAAAACAGCCCTTCTGCCGTCTCCATCATATGCGCTGTGCAGCAGTGAAATGTGCTATCGCACTGCTGCATGCAATTTGTCTAGAAGCTCAGCGCTGACCCATTCACTGTAATGAATGGGAGCAGCAGCACAGCGCATAGCGGCGCAAATGGTGTGCAATCGCACCTCCATCTGTGCAAAATTATGTGAATGAGGCCTGAAGAAAAGGCGTGGTTACTATTTCCTTAAATCCTTGCATTGCAAATAGCTGTCCTGTTGGGAACTGTTTTTATGCTTTCCATGAAAGTGGAATTACACTTTAACCTTATCTAACATTAATAAAGATCTTGCACTTTCCTCTAATTCTACCATTAACCTTTGAACCATTATCTAGCCTAACTATTCAGTCAAACTGTAATAAATAACGAACTGCCTGGCCTTTAACCTGAACCCTAATTAAAAGCTTCACTTTAACATGAATCTGATTGGATGTCCTGAGTGTTAAGCCTCATCTACACAAGGCGATGTGACTTATCAATCGAGCCGCTGATGCGGCTCGGTTGATAAGATCCGTCAGGTCGGATTTTGCCACCGCCGATTCCCTGCTCGTTCCCCACGAGGGGACAATGGCAGGGAATCAAGCAGAAGATAAGCGGCGCCGCCGGGGACGAGCGGGGGATCGAATCCGACGCACGCGTGGGCGAGCGGGGACGTGGCGGGTACGCGCGGGGATGCGGAAGAGGCGATCCGGCGGTTAATCAATCCGCCGGATCACTTTGTGTAGATGGGGCTTAAAACCAGTGCTGGGCAGTTTCTGATGGCCAAATTGGCAAGGAATGCTTACACCACAGCAGACTTTCACAAGCTTTCCAGGCCTGAAGTCACAAATACTCTTGTGGTATTTGTGGTTGCAATTATGAAGCGAGGAAAGCACTGGCACAACATGCAGCAGGGATGGATACTGCCATCAACAACAAAAGTGTGTGGTGAACAGCTGTACAGGTCACTAAGTACCTGTGTCTCTGCCGGTGCCCAGTCTCGGCCGGATTGCTCTAACGGCTTCGGTAGTATCCAAACAGAAAGGAAGAGACGGCACACTATTGGCTGCAAAATCACTTGCTTTGTATTAGGCGAACAAGAACACTACATGTTACGGATGTAAACCATCCTTCATCAGGTTCTGCCACACTGGGCTTACCTGCAGCGTGCTCCGATAGTAGTCCATGGTTTCGATCAAAGAGAAGAAGAAGATGGGCACAGCTGCTAAAATACCTTTTATTGTGGCTGGGTAGACACAAAAAAGCTTACAGCAGGGGGGGGGGGGAATAACAAGTCTGACAGCTGTTTCGCAGGGACTAGCCCTGCTTCATCAGAGACATCAGTGTATTTTAGCAGCTGTGCCCATCTTCTTCTTCTCTTTGATCGAAACTGGGTATTTGTGGTTGCTCCCAGAGTATCCTCAAAGTACTTTTGAATGCAGACTAGTCTGATGTTAAGCTACTGTCATCTCCTATAGACATTTTTAATGGCTAACTGGTCAACAGATCATCTGGCAGCCAGGATTCTTGAAGAGTTTCACCACAAGTAACCACAGGGTGAAGAATGGGTAACTTCATGTCAGGAATACTGGTGAAGGCCTGTATTTCTTTTTGTCTATAATAATTTTGTACGGTCCAACTCTTTTTGACCTTTTTGACTTTAATCACTGCAGTCTATCCATCTTAGCTTCTGCCACCCCTTCTATGTATGTATGGTCCTCCTTGGTGATAATCTATAAATAAATTTTTTCTCATTTCTTTGTTAATAGAATGATCATTTTACCACTGTGCACCACTTGATATTAATTAGATTCAAGCAGGAATGTGACTGCATATATTGATCACACCTCTGCCACTCAATGCATTACAGTGCTATGCAATGCTCCCACCTGCAGCCCCACTTTGCTCCAGCATCTGCTAGAGAGCTCTTATGAGTGGTCTTTCCCAATCAAGGCTTAAAGCAATCCTGAGCCCAAAAATAAAGGTACAAAAAAAACTACCTGATCCAGGGGGTTAGCCGGATCAGGTAGAGCCTCTTCCACTGCTCCTGTGGGCAGCAACCCATCAATTTAGTTTTTAGTGACCCCAGGGTCACGACGCTGCAGCTTACCTCATATAGCAGTTAAAGGATGTGGAGGGGGCAGGATAAAGGCGGGGCGAGGCTTGGAGAGGTGGGATAGAGGCAGGGCAAGGCTTGGAGGGTCAGGATAAAGGCGGGGAGAGCCGTGAAAAGGTGGGATAGAGGCGGGGCGAGGCTTGGAGAGGTGGGATAGACTCGGGGCGAGGCTTGGAGAGGTGGGGTAGAGGTGGGGTAGAGGCGGGGCAAGGCTTGGAGGGGCAGGATAAAGGCGGGGAGAGCCGTGGAGAGGTGGAATAAAGGTGGGGTGAGGCTTGGAGAGGTGGGATAGAGGTGGGGGAGAGGTGCCGGTGCAGGTTCCTCTCCTGCTAGGGACACCCCTTCCCCTACTTATCTAGCGATAATCCCATTGTTGGTATTTTCAGGGGTCTGCAGCGGAGAGAAAGGGGGGTGGAAAGTGGTGCACAGAGGACACAGAGGCATGTCCTTAAGCAAAGAACATGCCTCTGTGTACCATTCATATTACAAAAAAATGCCTCAGGTACACTGTAATCAATTAAATGATAAAAAAAAAGGCAAGACCCTTGTTTTCTAAGCATTTTTCATAACTTCCATGTTCTTATTGAATCTAACATTTCATCAATGATCTTGAATCTTTAATGTGTAAGGTAGCTTTTAACTATAACGCTGCAGATGTCTGATAATTATTTTCCAGGTGGCTGAGTAATTATCTTGAAATATTCTGTATTCCAGATAATTATTCTGTAATTACAGTACTTGGAATGGTCATGGCTGGATTTCTGGAAAGGCCACAAAGGCCCGGGCCTTGGGCGCTGCAGCCCAAGGGGGAACATGAAAGAAGGGTTGCAACATATAAAAGAGGAAACGCATGGGAGAGGGAGCTGCACATGGAATGTAGGGGCGCTGCTGTATATGAAAGTGGAGCCTCAATATACTTGGCCTAGGGGTACAAAAAGCATAAATCCAGCCATGGGAATGGTTCTGTTGCATTTGGCTGATACTGACCTGCCATTTACATCCATTTTTCTGGCCTTCATCAATCTCAGTGCGAATGACACATCTCAGGGCCATGCAGTGCCTCTTCCATAGTATGTCATAACTGTCCAGTAGTTCAGTGATATATTTACATGTATTCTTCATCTTAATCAAGCTCTTCATGTCTAGATGACTGAGCATTTCCAACATCACTTCTTTAGGCAACATAAAGAAGTAGCTTCTACCACAATCCTGGGCATCCGGGATTCCTTCACTTCTCCTCATAGTACTTTCCATTGTGGACAAGGCAGCAGTCTACAGATAAAGACAAATAAACTACTGAAAATAGAGGTGTACATTCAATGTTGATGACTACAGACATGACCACGTGCACAAACTTTACCTGTACTAACCATTTCAATCCCAACTCTGGACACAAATATTTTTTCATAGATTTGTTGAGGAATTTGATGCAAGCATAGGATGAACTATGTTTATTGCGGTTAGGGGCCCCCCTGGGAAACCTAGGACTTTAGCGCAGAAAGGTCAGAGTGCTAGTCACCTAGCCACTGTGGTTTAAAGTGTGGAAAAGTTCTAAAATCTTGAAATGTGCTTAAAAAGCGTGATTAGAGGTGTAGCTCCCAGCAGTCCTTGTGCTAGAGGAACAGTCCGTATTAATGAACAACATCCTTCGATCTCTTCTTTTTTCTCAGATGTTCTCCTTTTAGGTCTGATGTGCAGATTTGTATGACTTATTATGTAAGGATTTTTTCTGAAAGTAATTATTTTTCCATTTTCTCTGAAAACAGTTTTACACCTGAGGAAAGCGTTGTGGTGTGAATGACAGTTGCGTTGTGACCAACATGGTCATATGCATAGCGCCACTTCCCCCGCTCGCCCTTTGCTGGCTCGTGCCTAGTGATGTACTCCCTGCTGGACAGGAAGTACATCACTCGTATTCCCGGCTTCCCCTTCGTATTTGTGTCATACCGCATCGCTGCCACCAAGAGATGCCAAGTTTCTGCATCTATGGACTTCCATACATTGTGCCGCCACTGCGTCAGCGCAAAAGTCACATGGTAACAGCGGTGAATCAGACATTTTTTTTGCTTTTGCGTTACCCTGCGTACAGAAATGGTTTCACATTGAAAAGAAGGTGGCCTAGTGTAAAAGAGTTCTGAAACTATGCTGAACATATGCTATTACAACCTGGAATTAAAATGGATTTTTTATTTGGGTTTTATGTACTGGACTTAACAAAATAGTCTTAATTTTTGAAGTGCAATCGTTATTATTGTTATTTTTTATTTAGATAGTGTCATCACCCATTCCACTGCACAATGCACTATACAGACAATACTGGGGATCACACTGTAAATATATACAGTACAGACCAAAAGTTTGGACACACCTCAGTCAAAGAGTTTTCTTTATTTTCATGACTATGAACATTGTAGATTCACACTGAAGGCATCCAAACTATGAATTGACACATGTGGAAGTATAGTACATAACCAGAAAGTGTGAAACAACTGAAAATATGTCATATTCTAGGTTCTTCAAAGTAGCCACCTTTTGCTTTGATTACTGCTTTGCACACTCTTGGCATTCTCTTGATGAGCTTCAAGAGGTAGTCGCCTGAAATGTTTTTCACTTCACAGGTGTGCCCTGTCAGGTTTAATAAGTGGGATTTCTTGCCTTATAAATGAGGTTGGGACCATCAGTTGCGTTGTGGAGAAGTCAGGTGGATACACAGCTGATAGTCCTACTGAATAGACTGTTAGAATTTGTATTATGGCAAGAAAAAAGCAGCTAAGTAAAGAAAAACGAGTGGCCATCATTACTTTAAGAAATGAAGGTCAGTCAGTCCGAAAAATTGGGAAAACTTTGAAAGTGTCCCCAAGTGCAGTCTCAAAAACCATCAAACGCTCTAAAGAAACCGGCTCACATGCAGACTGCCCCAGGAAAGGAAGACCAATAGTCACCTCTGCTGCAGAGGATAAGTTCATCCGAGTCACCAGCCTCAGAAATCGCAGGGTAACAGCAGCTCAGATTAGAGACCAGGTCAATGCCACACAGAGTTCTAGCAGCAGACACATCTCTAGAACAACTGTTAGAAGGAGACTGTGTGAATTAGGCCTTCATGGTAGAATATCTGCTAGGAAACCACTGCTAAGGACTACCACAGCATCTTGCAGCGGCATGCTATCGCATTCGGTTTCCGTTTAGTTGGACCATCATTTATTTTTCAACAGGACAATCACCCCAAACACACCTCCAGGCTGTGTAAGGGCTATTTGACCAGGAAGGAAAGTGATGGGGTGCTGGGCCAGATGACCTGGCCTCCACAGTCACCAGACCTGAACCCAATCGAGATGGTTTGGGGTAAGCTGGACCGCAGAGTGAAGGCAAAAGGGCCAACAAGAACTCATTCAAGACTGTTGGAAGACCATTTCAGGTGACTACCTCTTGAAGCTCATCAAGAGAATGCCAAGAGTGTGCAAAGCAGTAATCAAAGCAAAAGGTGGCTACCTAGAATATGACATATTTTCAGTTGTTTTACACTTTTTGGTTTTGTACTATACTTCCACATGTGTTAATTCATAGTTTGGATGCCTTCAGTGTGAATCTACAATGTTCATAGTCATGAAAATAAAGAAAACTCTTTGAATGAGAAGGTGTGTCCAAACTTTTGGTTTGTACTGTACATACATACTTCATGCATAGTACAATCGGAACATACAGCAACACATATACAAAATTGTATGTATAGTTAAAGGAAACCCATGACCTGGGGAAAAAAAAGTTAGATACAGTACTTCTCCAAAACCAGCCTCAGCGCTAGCAAGAACTCCGCTCCTTCCATTACAGGAGTGATGTGTCAGTAAGTAGTAATCTCCTGCAGGCATTGTGCGCAGACAAATCAATGAGGTGACTGTCACCAAATATGAATGAAGCACTGTTATTGCTTAGTAGTACAAGGAAAAGCTGTTAATTACATAAAACATCAATATTATGTATAGCAAAACTCACATCATGGGTCCTGTGCAACAGGGACCCAGTGTAAATCATATAGTGCTAAAACCATCCATAGGTAAACCTTGAGATGACCACTCTCTAGTTCTAGTTTTGGCTCACTGCCATCATCATGGGTCACTTCGATACTTACCCATGTAGAATGTAGTTTTTGAATGGTTCAGAGGCTTCCTGACCTATCTTGGAGTTCACTGCTGCTGTACAGTATTCCTCTGAACATTTACAACAAGGGCTTGACGGATTTGTTTTCATGGCCATGTTCCCTGCCATGTATGAGTCTGGCCATACTGCACATGCATGACTACAGCCGCGTCTGCAAAGTAAAGCAAAGCCGCTCATTCACGAGCGGCTTTGGGTTACTGAACAGGCACAGCTGTACCCTCACATGCTCAGGTATGGCCACACTTCTACATGCAGTGGAGCATGACCACGAACTAGAGGAGGGTCCTCACAAAACTTAAAAAATTATGCGCTGCCTCACAGTCCACTATACTTAACAGAAGACTGTCAAGTCCCACAGATCCAGAAAGTTCAGAAATTTCTTCTGTCCTTGGAGCCGGAGAGCCTCATGCAAAAGAGAGGGGAAAAGAAAAAACAGAAAACTTCATCGCATAGGCTGCCACGGCAGATATCAATCCTTCACCAACTATGGCCCGTGCACAGTTCTATTGTATATCACCACTCGTCGTGCAAAACCATCACCCGTGGCTAATTGCCCTCACCTTCTTCTCAGGCTGCCCAGACCCACAGACAGCTATAAAAGCATAAAGATCCAAACGATCACACTCTCATTTCCTCTGGTTCACACTCTCATTTCCTCACAGTAGTTTCTAGGATTATGTTAGGAGGTGGTGCTCGCCGAGTTCTTGAGAATTTTTTAGAGGAGGGTCCTGGTCATTGGCGGTGGGGTCGAGGAGGACACGGGAAGCCTCTGGGCCATGCAGAGGCTTCCCTCTACATGGATGAGTATGCAACTTTTTTCTTTCTGGAAAAGGTTACAAAGCCATCTCTAAAGTTTTGTGACTTCAGAAAGTCACAGCAGTAGGACTGAGAGCCATTATGCAAAAATGGAGAAAATATGGATCAGTATGGAACCTGTCCAGGAGTGCTCGGACTACAAAAATTACGACAAAATTGCCACAAGTGCACAGTGATGACTCACATAAGAGGTCACAAAACCCCAAGAACAGCATCAAAATAACTGCAGGTCTTATTTGCCTCAGCTAAGATCAGGGATTATGACTAAAACATAAGAAAGAGACTGGGCAAAAATTCCATGTATGCAGAGTTCCAGGGTAAAAACCGTCCTTGACCAAAAAATATAAAGTCTCTCAGAAAAAAACAGCTTGATGATCCCCAATACTTTTGGGAAATTATTCTATGGGTTGATGAAACAAAATTTGGACTTTTAGCATCCTATAGACCTGGTGTAAAAGTAGTGTGATGGTCTGGGGTTGGTTTGTTGCTTCAGGACCTGGACACTTTGCTGTGATTGAAGAAACCATGAATTCTGCTCTCTAACAGATAATCCTAAAAGGCCTTGTCTGGCCATCGGTTCATGACAAAAATACATCAGCAGGTACAGCTATTCATGGTTTAAAACTACAATAAATATGAAGGTCTTGGAGTGGCCTAGTCAAAGACCAGACTTCAATCCAATTAAGATGCTGTGGCATCACCTTAAATAGGTGGTTCATGCTCAGAAACCCTCCAATACTAAGTGTAACGATAGGTGTCAGCAACCAGAGAAAGAATCTGATCCTTGGCGATCTGCAGTATCCCCAAGAATACAGATATACCTGATTATTGGGGATCTGTAGAATCGCCAATAATCAAATATGTCTAACCTCTAGACACCTGAGTGTGTAAGTGTTTTGGCGCAACAGTAACCTTTGGACCACCGGGGCAGCAGGTGGTCCAGTAAGTAGAGAAGACTCTACTGCGGTCAAGGACACCTGGAGAGGGAGTCCCTGACTGATAATGAGCAGTGTCCCCTCTGAAGAGCAGGGGACCCCTGCGGAAAGGCTGGACACCCTGCGGGGGGTGACAGCCAGAAGGTCAGACAGGCCGGGTCGGCAACAGAGTATCAGATATGCAAAGTACCAAATCAGAGATCAGAAGAATAGTCAGGAAAGCTACAGGTCATAACAGATATCAGAACAAGGCCTAGTCTGAGGTGTGAGGTCTGTGATCTCAACACCCTGGGACTATGCTAGAGAATAACACAGATGATATACAGTATTCCTAGTCTGGGGTGTGAGGGCCGTGATCTCAACACCCTGGAACTATGCTAGAGAATAACACAGATGATATACAGTATTCCTAGTCTGGGGTGTAAGGGCCGTGATCTCAACACCCTGGAACTATGCTAGAGAATAACACAGATGATATACAGTAACTGGCTAAGTGTGGATTCCCAGGTCCTCCTGGTTCCACCACACTGAAGGATCTGACTAAGGTCTGAGTGCTAACACATAGGCATTCGCAACGCCAGACAACCAGCAACTGAACAGCAGGAGATATAGCTCCCATCAACCAATCACTGACTGATCAGGGATCAGCTGACCGCCCTGATCAGCTGATCTTCCTCCTATTGGTATAAAGAGCTTGTCTTGCAGCGCGCGCGTGTAGCTCTCCATCTGTGTGCACTACTAGGTCCAGACACATGTTGCTGCGGGGAAACCGCCGCACTGGACGCGGAATCCGCCGCCTTACCATCAGAACCACGCGCCGGCCCCCACGCCATTCCTCCCATGTGCACCACCAGTTCCGGACAACCCAGACGCATGCTGATGCTTTTCCGCTATTCATCACACTAAGCTGACACATCATTGCATTTCAGCGGCCCTGGAGGTGTGTTTGTCTTATAGAGACAACAAAAGGAAAACTTGCATATTGAGCAGTGTTGCATTGTGGGACACCTCATATGCTCACTCTAACCTGAATAATCACAAATACCTTCTGTTTTAAGAAGGCAAACTTCTGTTTTATATATAAGTGATAACTCTCGAACTGCTTTCATTCTCCAGCTTTCTCAATCCAGTATCTTTTTTTTTCAGAATAATAAGACCTGCACATGTTTACTGGCAGATGCCATGCAGTGGTCTTCGTGCATCGTTCATCTTTGCTGTGTGTGTTTGCTCTCTGGCTTGATGAAGTCTGTTTCACCTGCATTTGCTGCCACATGAGAACATTACCCAAACGGTAGTAAAACCAGACAAAACAGGGTTCATTAAGCTGGAGACCACACACTCACAGCAGGGATAAAGTAAGTGGTGCACAGAGATCGGCTGGCCGGCGTCCACCTGCAAACTTGTGGCATACACATGACAGGCAGCCAGGCCGGTCCTTCATGCACAAACACCCTGTAGTTATTCTTGTCATTCTTATCTCCATGGTAACATACATTACAAACAGAGTAGAAGCACACCTTACTACAGAAAGCCCTAATAACAAAACACAGAAAAGCCTGCACTACTGGAAGAACCTGCTAAACTGTCCATCTCCCTGCTTTACATTAACATCAGGAACACTTTTATTTATATTTAAACATAACATTTTCTAACCAGTCTTTTAAGAGCTACTGCTGAAGCTCCAGCAAAAGTTTTAGTTTTTGTGTGGCAAGAGGTTAGTTAGACATTTATTTTTTTTAATTTGTTTTGTTTTGTTTGCACTATGCTTATCTCCATCCAAGATAATTTTTTATTTATTTCTTTATTTCTTGCTGAGACAGACAGGGTCGACGTTAGATTTCACAAATTAGACTTTGATGCCCCCTTCCCTTCATACCAACAAAGATCACAATGCTGTAATTTGGTAGAGGCAGGTGTTAGGTAGCCACTAGCCAGGTATGCCCCTAAATATTATTGTTTGATAAACAAATAGTATTAGGTAGTCAGATGTGTTCCCAGTAGTAGATAGTAGATAGTCCCTCCCAGTATAGGTAGCCAGATGTACATGCTTAATTATGTAGCACCCAGTATTGGTAGCCATGTGTGCCACCAATACCCAAGTATTAGGTATCCACTTTAGTATAAATAGCAGATTTCATTTCCCCCTCTCTGTATAGGAAGCCAGATGCACCTAAGTACATGTACCCCAATACTGGGTGCCCCCCTCAAGTATAGGTAGCCAGACGTGCCACCCTCAGTATAGGTAGCCAGATGTGTCACCAGGATCATCCAGAAGCTTCCCCCAACTGAGTTAAAGTGTACCTGATATGAAAAATTTCCTCCAGCCCCCTTCGGCCTGACTGCTCCCTCACTGTCCTCTTCTGCCTCATGGATCCTCCATAAGGGAAACTTCGGTCTGTCAAAGGCCAGCTGGGGCAGGCACAGTGCGACTGTGCACGCTCCCCCGTCTTGCTCCTGCAGCAAGTAGAGCATGTCAAAAAGGTAGAGTTACAGAGTCAGCACCAAATGCACTGCGGGATGTAAAGATGGTATTGGGCAACTCCTGCAGTGTGCACTCCTATACATATATTTCAGTAATGCAGTAGAGAGATAAGCGAGGCACTATCCACAATGCTTCACGAGGATTTATTGCCCACCATCACCAGCACATAAACGTTTGGTCTCTGAAGAAGCGGAGTACCACGAAACGGCTGTCAGGCCGTCACACTTTTGCTGATTGTAAATCTGTCTTTGCTGGTGATGGTGGGCAAGAAATACTCGTAAGCATTGTGGATAGTGCCTCGCTTATCTCTCTACTGCATTAACGCAAGTAGAGCATGTGCAGTAAGGCCAAACTCCTGATGTTACTGGGAGCCCTTACGTAGGACCCAGGAGGCAGAGGATGATCAGGCCAAAGGGAGCTGGAGGGAGCCCCAGGTATGTATGAATTTTTTTTTGTTTGTTTCATCCCAGGTTCTCTTTAAAGAGGATCTGTCGCGAAAATCTAAAAATTTAAAACACATACAAATAAGAAGTACATTTCTCCCAGAGTAAAATAAGCCATAAATTACTTTTCTCCTATGTTGCTGTCACTTACAGTAAGTAGTAGAAATCTGACATTACCGACAGATTTTGGGCTAGTCCATCTCTTCATGGGGGATTCTCAGCGTGGCCTTTATTCTTTATAAAGACATTCCCTGAAAATGATTAATACAAGGATGCTGGCCAGCCTCTCGGCTCGCTGCACACTATTTTGGCAGTTGGTCGGAGCAACTGCCATTCACTAAATGCTTTTAAAAATAAAGAAAACCCTGCGAACCCCCTATGAGAAGATGGGCTAGTCCAAAACCTGTCGGTAATGTCAGATTTCTACTACTTACTGTAAGTGACAGCAACATAGGAGGAAAGTAATTTATGGCTCATTTTACTCGGGGAGAATGTATGTACTTTTATGTGTTCTAAATTTTAACATTTTCGTGACAGGTCCTCTTTAACCACTTGCCGACCGCACGCTTATACCGTGCGTCGGCAAAGTGGCAGCTGCAGGACCAGCGACGCAGTATTGCGTCGCCAGCTGCAGCCTAATTAATCAGGAAGCAGCCGCTCGTACGAGCGGCTGCTTCCTGTCGATTCACGGCGGGGGGCTCCGTGAATAGCCTGCGGGCCGCCGATGGCGGCTCGCAGGCTAAATGTAAACACAAGCGGAAATAATCCGCTTTGTTTACATTTGTACGGCGCTGCTGCGCAGCAGCGCCGTAAGGCAGATCGGCGATCCCCGGCCAATCAGCGGCCGGGGATCGCCTCCATGTGACAGGGGACGTCCTGTCACTGGCTGCACAGGACGGATAGCGTCCTGTGCAGCCCAGATCTCCCGGGGGTGGCAGGTAGGAGAGGGAGGGGGAGGATTTCGCCGCGGAGGGGGGCTTTGAGGTGCCCCCCCCCCCGCAAAATGCCAGCCAGGAGGAGCGATCAGACCCCCCCTGCACATCATCCCCCTAGTGGGGAAAAAAGGGGGGCGATCTGATCACTCTGAGTGCCCTTTGATCTGTGCTGGGGGCTGCAGAGCCCACCCAGCACAGATCACCTAAAACAGCGCTGGTCCTTAAGGGGGGGTAAAGGGTGGGTCCTCAAGTAGTTAAGCATCTAAATGTTATATTTTTGATTCAGGCATCAAATGAAAGAGGAGAGCCCAAGCTACAGAAAGGTATGCATCTAAGTACTTTGCAGTACTGGTCGGAGTTTTAAAGACATACCCATGAGAGGTGCTCGGAGTCCCTTTAAGGGGTACTGGAGATGATGCTTCTGCAACATGAGGTACTTTGTAGAAATCAACTTCCATAAAAGGTTCATTCTGTAATTTAGGGAACAGGGGTGTAACTAAAAATCGTGCCCCCCCCCCAGCCAGGGGCGTAACTAGGCCCCACCGGGTCCCCCTGCAGAATTTCTGAGCACCCGCCCCCCGGGCCCACTCGGGGCCGTTTTGGGGGGCTGGAGGGGTCGCAGCATGAGGAGAGCTTGGTGGCACATCGGTGGGGAGGGGGGACGTTTCCCCCCTCCCTCCCTCACCTTGAGGCTTTCCCCTCTGCACTCCCCTCCACTTTAAATTAGAGTCCGGGCAGCAGACAGATACATACCTTCCGTGCGCTCCAGCGTGCGTTCCTCTCTCTAGTCTCTGATGCGACTTCCTGTTTATACAGGAAGTTCCTGTTTATACAGGAAGTTCGCGTCAGAGACTAGAGAGAGGAATGCACGCTGGAGCGCACGGAAGGTATGTATCTGTCTGCTGCCCGCCGCTGCCTGGACTCTAATTTAAAGTGGAGGGGAGCGCAGAGGGGAGAGCCCTGAGGTGAGGGGGGGAACGTCCCCCCTCCCCGCCGAGTTGGGCCATGGCTTTCCCCTCATGCTGCCTCCCCTCCAACCCCCACAAAACGGCCCTGAGCGGGCCCCAGGGGGTAGGCCCCCACACGGGAGCAGGGGCTGCAGGCCCTATTGTTACGCCAGTGCCCCCAGCCAACCTTTATTGAGGCCCTCCAATGTTCACACCCTTTCCCTTGCCTCCCCTTGTGACCCTCACAGCCTGGAGCCCCATCTCACAAGGGTCATTAAACAGGTGTGGACATATTAATCTTCACACCCATAACAAGTGTAGCCACAAAAATCCCTGATCTGAAGGATGGACCCCTTTATTGGAGGGAGTGAAGTAGCAGTTGGGGCTCCTTACAGCTCTGGGCCCCCTGCAGTCGCAGGGCCTGCTCCTCTGTAATTATGCCCATTAGGAAACACTGTCTTAAGGTCCGTACACACGCCGGACTTTAGGCAACGACGGGTCCGTCGTTGCCTCCCGCTGGGTGGGCGTGCCAGCGACAGTCCGGCGTGTGTACGCTCTGTCGTCAGACTGATACGGCTGTTTCTGAGCGATCCGCCCGGCGGATCGCTCAGAAACAGCCGTATCAGTCTGACGACAGAGCGTACACACGCCGGACTGTCGCTGGCACGCCCACCCAGCGGGAGGCAACGACGGACCCGTCGTTGCCTAAAGTCCGGCGTGTGTACGGACCTTTAGGCACTCCTCTGGAAAGCTAGCATGGTCCAGAACAGGCATTACAGAGGGAAAATAAACTGATAGCTTATATGTTTTTATACATCCTTTCCACAAACTAATAGAGAACAGTTTTTAAAGGGCAACTGGTTTATGGAGGCTGCCATTTTTAATTAATCCTTTTAAGAAATACCTGTTGCCTGGCAGTCCTGCTGATCCTCTTCCTCTAATACTTTCAGCCCTAGACCCTGAACAAGCATGGAGCAGATCAAGTGTTTCTGACATTATTGTCAGGTCTGACAAAATTAGCTGCATGCCTGTTTCTGGTGTTATTCAAACACTACTGCCGCCAAATAGACCAGCAGGGCTGCCAGGCAACTGGTATTGTTTAAAAGGAAATAAATATAGCAGTCTCCATATACCACTCTCTTCAGTTGTCCTTTAAGGGTATGGAGAGAAAAAACTTTCTGCTCTCTGCACAATTGTTCTAATGACTGCATCTGGATCTATTGGAACTTTACGCCCTTCCACACACCCTCCGCTCTGCCAGTAAGATGAATCTGGTTATTCCCAGGATACACTTAACATTTGGTGCTCGGGCCTTTTCCTATACAGCCCCTACTCTATGGAACTCACTTCCACAGTGCGAGAGGCTCCTTCTCTGGACAGCTTTAAGAAAAGGCTAAAAACCCACCTCTTTTCCCAAGCCTTTGAGACTGTATAATGCAGGTCACAGTGCTTTGAGTCACCAGGGAGAAAAGCGCTATAAAAATATTGTTATTGTTATCTGCGCAGCCACTGATAAGGAATCATTCAAAGTTTTGCAGACAAAGATTTGTAAACAGTCCCTATTCAGTGAGTAGTAGGGTCTTGTGTATAGCGCCCTGCCCCAGCCTCTCCACCCCCTACCCAAGTGCTGTGTACTGTAGTGATGCTGGAGGAGTCTGCAGAGCCAGTTCTGCTACATCAGAGATGGACAGAGTGAGTGTAATAAGCTGAGGGTGGGAGGATTCATCTGTCGTTTTTCTGCACACCATGGGCTTGATTCACAAAGCCATGATAACTCTTATCACGGTCGCGCTAGCATTTTGCATGCGCTATAATGCGCATAACGGTTTTCGCGGGCAATCGTGAATTATTGCGCGTAAACGTGAATTTTCATGCACAAATGACAGCGATTGCGCATGAAAACCGTTACGCCCGTTACAGTGCATGCAAAACGCTAGCGTGACTGTGATAAGAGTTATCTACACCACACATTATGGGTGTCAGGTCCGAGCATTCCTAGATGAACAGTTTCCTGGAAAGTGGATTGGTCGTCGTGGGCCAGTTGAATGGCCCCAAGGTCTCCTGATCTGACCCCCTTAGACTTTTATCTTTGGGGTCATCTGAAGGCAGTTGTCTATGCTGTGAAGATACGAGCTGTGCAGCACCTGAAACTACGGATACTGGAAGCCTGTGCTAACATTTCTCCTGCGGTGTTGCTATCAGTGTGTGAAGAGTGGGAGAAGAGGGTTGCAGTGACAATTCGACACAATGGGCAGCACAATGAACAGATTTTATAAGTGGTCAGAAACTTGTAAATAACTCATGAAAGAATAAAGCTACGTTAAAACCAAGCACACCATTATTTTTCTTGTGAAATTCCCAATAAGTTTGATGTGTCACATGACCCTCTTCCTATTGAAAAAACAAAAGTTAGATTCAAAATGGCCGACTTCAAAATAGCCGCCATGGTCACCACCCATCTTGAAAAGTTTCCCCCCCTCAAATAGTTACATAGTTACTTGGGTTGAAAAAAGACATACGTCCATCTAGTTCAACCAGAGAACAAAGTACAACACCAGCCTGCTCCCTCATATATCCCTGTTGATCCAGAGGAAGGCGAAAAACCCCTACAAGGCATGGTCCAATTAGCCCCAAAAGGGAAAAAATTCCTTCCCGACTCCAGATGGCAATCGGATAAAATCCCTGGATCAACATCATTGGGCATACCTAGTAATTGTAGCCATGGATGTCTTTCAACGCAAGGAAACCATCTAAGCCCCCTTTAAATGCAGGTATAGAATTTGCCATAACTACTTCCTGTGGCAATGCATTCCACATCTTAATCATTCTTACTTTAAAGAACCCTTTCCTAAATAAATGGCTAAAATGTTTTTCCTCCATGCGCAGATCATGTCCTCTAGTCCTTTGAGAAGGCCTAACAAAAAGCTTATCCGCCAAGCTTTTATATTGCCCTCTGATGTATTTATACATGTTAATTAGATCCCCTCTAAGGCGTATTTTCTCTAGACTAAATAAACCCAGTTTATCTAACCTTTCTTGGTAAGTGAGACCTTCCATCCCTCCTATCAATTTTGTTGCTCGTCTCTGCACCTGCTCTAAAATTGCAATATCTTTCCTGTAATGTGGTGCCCAGAACTAAATTCCATATTCCAGATGTGGTCTTACTAGAGAGTTAAACAGGGGCAATATTATGCTAGCATCTCGAGTTTTTATTTCCCTTTTAATGCATCTTAAAATTTTGTTAGCTTTAGCTGCAACGGCTTGGCATTGAGTACGATTATTTAACTTGTTGTCGATGAGTACTCCTAAGTCCTTCTCCAAGTTTGATGTCCCCAACTGTATCCTATGTATTTTGTATGGTGCTAGACCATTGGTACAACCAAAATGCATGACTTTACATTTTTAAACATTGAATTTCTTTTACCATTTATATACCCATATAGCCATCCTATCCAGATCCTGTTGCAGTATGTCCCTATCTTCCTGTGAGTTGATGATTCTGCACAATTTTGTGTCATCTGCAAAAATAGCAACATTGCTAACTACTGCATCTATGCATCTACTAGGTCATTAATAAATAAATGGAAGGGCACTGGACCCATTACAGACCCCAGTGGGACCCCACTGCTTACAGTCACCCATTGTGAGTATGATCCATTGACTACAACTCTTTGTTTTCTGTCCATTAGCCAGTTCCCTATCCATGCACACAGACTCTTCCCCAGTCCTTGCATCCTCAACTTTTGCACCAGACTTTTGTGTGGAACAGTGTCGAAGGCCTTTGCAAAGTCCAAGTATATCACATCTACAGCGTTCCCAATATCCACATTAGCATTCACTAGATCATAAAAGCTGAGCATGTTAGTCAAACAGGACCTGTCTTTAGTAAACCCATGTTGATGCTGAGCAATAAGATTATTTTCTACTATGAAGTCATGTATAGTATCTCTTAGTAACCCTTCAAATCGTTTGCATACAACTGATGTTAAGCTTACAGGTCTATAATTTCCTGGATCAGATTTTTTGCCCTTCTTAAATAATGGGAAAACGTGGGCTGTACGCCAATCCACTGGGACTCTGCCAGTTGCAAGAGAGTCACAAAAGATAAGATAAAGGGGTTTATCTATAATTGAACTTAATTCCCTTAGGAATATACTAATGTGCCACAAACAGGACGTTAATATCACCAACTATTCCCATTTTATTAAGGTGTATCCATATAAATGGCCCACCCTGTACTATTGCCGTGTGATTCAAAACAGCCGTTTAAAGAGGAAGTAGTGAAAATAACATAATTAATACAATTGCTTATTGTTTACAATTCTCATTTATATATTATTTAATCAGTGTTTGCCCATTGTAAAATCTTTCCTCTCCCTGATGCAGAATATGAAATGTATCACTGGTGGCAGCATCTTTAGTTCTGCAAGGTGATCTGTACGGAATGTTCATTACTGAGAGTTCTATGTACAGGGAGAGGTATTGCTTGCTTGGCAATTGAAAAAATAAGTTATTTCCCACAATGCAATGAGGTTCACAGACAGCAAACTGGACCACTGTCAGGTATATGGCTGATCCTGCTTCTGCACAAGTCCGGGCCATATTAATTACTATTCCCCCTCCAGGCCACCATGGATAGTGGGGGAATGATATAATTCGGCTTCCAGCGATGGCTGGAGGCCGAATTATTGTGTTTTTTAAGCAACCTCGGCTCCGTCTTCTGACGGTGTCGACGTTACTCACTGAGCGCTGCTCAGTTGTGATTCCCTTTGTAGTCTATGGTGGCGCCGGCTGTGCCCAAATCTAGCAGCGCCAAAAAGCACTGCTCTGCTCAGACAAGCTTTCTTGTTGCTCTCCTTTCAATATGCAGCAGCAGCACTTCCCATTCCTTGTGTAGTCTTCCCATTCCATGTGTGTATGTACAGCTGTATGTACAGCTCACCAAGCACTGCTCCAAATTAGCAGCCTCCATTTTCAATTTTCATCCTCCTCTGGCATGGCAAGCTGCCCACTTGGCCTGCAGCCGCCCATGACCTTGCCCTTTGTGGCCTTTCTGGAAATCTAGTCCTGCTTGCTTATAATTGGCTTGATCCACTAAACCGTGACTTGATCCACTAAACCGTAACTCATATCACGGCCGCACTAGCATTTTCACGCGCAAATTCTGTGTTCTGTGCGTGTTTTTGGGAGATTGCGTGCAAAACTTCATGATTGCGCATGAAAACGCGCAAAATGCAAAATTTTGCATGAAAACGCTAGCACGGCCGTGATATGAGTTAAGCCCCATGTGTTTCAGATTGCTGATGGGGGTAAGATAAAATGTATAATATCTACAAATTCCTGTATTAGGTGTATGGGTAGTACAGTATGTCAAGTTAAGGTGCAATGAAAGTGATTGTAAGAAGATGTACACAAATATACATGTAAATTTAGAGTGGACAAAATACACAAATATAAGAACAAGAAGAGAATGTACACGTAAATATGTTTATTGAAATAGACACAGTGAATAAAAACACATTACAGTGCATAAAACTGAAAATCATAATATACATACTTTGCAACATTTGAGTATATAGTTGCATTGAGTCATTTATAAAGGATTACCAAAAGTCTGTACAATAAGGAACACAGGTTTACACTTTTTTATTTTACTTATTTTTCCTTCTCAACAAACACACAGAAGTAGGCATTAAAAACTGGCACCTTGGTCCTTATTTGATTTGACCTTGACCTTTTCTCCTGAGGTTTCTTACAGTAGATATTTTCACATCTCATCTATGAAATACCATTTCAGCCCCCAACAATCCAAAAATACTGAAAACAAGTTTGATATTACAGTACTTTGCTTTTACCTGCTTTTCAGTACTTTTTAACATTGATAAGTGCTAAAAAGGTTTTTGTAAACAAGATGAAAATGTATATTCTGAAAAAAAAACTCAGGAGAAAGGTTAACTGAATAAGCGTTTTTGTGTGCTAAATAACACACATCATGAATGGGCTGTACTTTTTGCAGTTAGGTGCCAGTCAAGGGGATGTAAGTGGTCAACTTTCAAAGGATAAATAAGGGGGAGCATATGCAGTCACCAATCTAATGAGTTGGGTGAGGTCTGTGGCTTTCAATCTGCAGTATGAAGCACAGTATACAGTATGACCACAAGTCAGTATTGTGGACCGTCCTTCAGACATTTCAGGAAATAGTATGTGCTCATTAGTCCAGCCTTAAGTGTTGTGTTTGGGATGTATGCATCAGTCCAGGTCATGGTTAGATGTCAGTTTTAGGGTAGTGTGGCCACCAGTCGAGAATGTTGATCGTTATGTAACCAACCACGGGAAAGTAGTATATATTCATAAATCCAGCTTGAAGTCTGTTCTAAGGGTTGTGCAAGATGGGCCAGTCAGTCGAGGAAACAACTGGGTATAGAGTAGTGTTATCTATGCCAGTTCTTCTGAGGATTTGTCCCTCTTGGAAAATATTAGAATATGGCCATCATTTAGGATGATATCAGTTTTAGCTGTCAGTCTAGGAGAGGGGCCAAGGCTTGTGGTCAGTTTTTAGTAGTCACATCAGTGCATTTTTTAGAAAGTGAGGAGTGAGGTGGTCATCTTGTCATTCTTGAAAGACGAAAAATACCTAGATGTCAGATCCCTGGAGGTGTAATTTTCAAAACTGAATTATCTATCAGTCCAGGCCAGTGGCTATTTGCAAGGAGTAGGATTCAAACTTCGGTTTCAGTAGGTCAAAGGCAGTCAGTCTGTGAATCAAGAATGGTCTATATTTTCGGCAGTCATATGCCAGTCCAGGGACAGCAATAAGTCAGCGTTCTGGGGAACAATGTGGTCATCCGGGAACACAGTGGTCATGAGTCTAGGACTAGAGAGCAAGCTCTAGTTGCCAGTTGTCTGGGGAATGAAGCATGAAATGGCCTTCGATCAGTAATTTGGAGTGCTATTTATCAGGAAATAGTACGCATAGTATTCATCAATCCAGCTGGAGGCCAGTACTAAGGGTTGTGTAATATGGGTCAGTCAGTTGATGAAACAGTTTGGTTGTCAGAGACAAGTTAGAGACGCGAGGCTGGAGGTCATCTGCAATGGAGTTGGATCTATGGTTACTTTCATTATAAGAGACATCTTTTGGTTCCGTTAACAGAGGACCTTATCTCTCGGTCTGTCAGAGCTGTAAATGGTCAACCGTCTTTGTGTTTGTAGGCTGTTATCTATGTCTTTTATCCTGGAGAGGTGAGGGATATGCCGACCATTTAACCCCCCTGGTGGTATGATTATTTCCAGATTTTAGGGTCTCCAGCAGCCCCTGCTCTCATTTACCTTCCTGGGCTCTTGCATTGAAATTTTATCCCTGTCCTCTGGGTGGCACTTTTTGGTAAGATCAATAACGGCGATCTTACCAGAGTGATTCAGAGCCTCCGAGGACAGGAAGGAGAATGGCTACTGATGTCTGGATCCACGGGAAATGAGTAAAAGCTCCCGCTGCACACTATACTCTGCATAGAGCTCCCGGCAGCTAGCCTGAGCGTAGCTCGGGATTACGGCCAGGGAGGTTAAAGATCATGACAGATATGAATGTAAATCTAGGAGAGGGGCTGAGGTTTTCTGTCAGTCCTTGGTAGTTAAAGTGGTGAGGTTTTCAAAAAAGTGAGGAGTAGGTGGTGATTTTGTTACTCTTGAAATTCTGAAGCTTAGCTAGTTCCCTGCAGGTATAATTGTCAAAACTGAAATTATCTATCTGTACAAGCCAAAGGTATTTTACTTGCATGGAGCATAATTCAACCATCACTCAGAGGGGATCACAAACACTCCAGGACACGAAGTGAGGTGGGTCTTGATGTTGACACCCTCCTTCGGCACCCAATCACGTCATATCATGTGATCGGAACCTGGAGGAGATATCAGCATTAAAGCACCAATCGGTGGTAGAAGAAGAGAAGCAATCCTGCAAGGGGAAAGTGAAGCCTGCGTCTGGCTCAGGTAAATATGAAGCACTCCCTACCACTCTGAATACGGCAGCCTGAGTTTTGCCAACTGAGACAGCTCCCTCGAAGTTCTCTAATGCGAGATAACTCTGGCAGGGCAGTTAAAAGGTTAAGCATACTTTGCAATCGTGTGAGTTCTCATTTCTCTTTTAAATGCTATTTGAAAGTATTTTGAAAATGTTGAAAACACAAAATGATAGCCAAGAGCCCAATATAGTGTAGTATGTTAATGTATCATGCTAAGATGATTTCAGCAAATTAAGTTATATTCACAAGCAAACAAACTGTAAAACCTTTGGAGCTAGGTAAATCTTCAATGAAATCCATGGACAAGTGAGTCCATGGTTTAAGTGGCACAGGTAAAGGTCAAAGGGTACCCACAGGTGAAGCCCGCAGACTCTTACTTCAAGCACACACATAAGGGCTTTAGCATCCTCTACCAAAGAAGGCCACCAAAAATAGCATCTCAATAACCTGATGGTCTTTTTCCCGGGTGACCGGTAGTTTTGGTTTTGTGAAATGGTTGTAAAACCTTCAGCTGGAAAATCAGGAGTATAAAAAGACGATCAACAGGTTTTCCTGGAGGTGTAACGATCTGACTGGATTCTAGAAGTACAGTTACATCTGGTGACATAGCGGATCTATTAAGGGCTGTGACTACACATTAGCTAGGCAAAATAGACTTTGGCACCTCAAATTTATATGGAAGAACATCTGACTTGACATACTTTGTACCAAGATTGTACGTGATAGTAAAGTTAAATCTAGAGAAATACAGGGCTCATCGAGCCTCACATAGATTAAGTCTCTTGGCCCCCTCGATATACTCTAAAGTTTTATGGTCAGTATAGACCATTACAGGATACTCAGCACCCTCCAACCAGTGTCCCCAATCCTCAAGGCCAGCTTTACTGCAAGAAGTTCTCGATTACCTATATCATAGGTTCTCTTAGTAGGTGAGGACTTCCTGGAAATGAAAACGCATGGATAGGAGTCTTTCTGGGCTTCCAGAACATTGAGAGAGAACCCTCAAGCTCAGAAGCGTCTATCTCAATGATGAAAGAACGCTTAATATCTGAGTGTACCTGGACTGGGGCAGAGAAAAGGCTTGCTTTAATTCAGCAAAAGCCAAACAGGCTTTGGAAGGGCAATTAGTAGGATCCAAATCTTTTTTGGTAAGATCTGTTAATGGAGCCACCAAGGAGAAGTTCCTAATAAACTTTCTATAAAAATTTGCAAATCCTTAGAAGCGTTGTAAGGATTTCAGATCCTTCGGCTGAGGCCAATCTAGTACTGTAGAAAGCTTGGCAGGATTCATGGCCAAACCAGAATCATAGATAACATAACCTAAAAATGAGACATGATGAATTTCAAACACACACTTTTTGAGTTTGGCGTATAGATGATTCTCTCGTAATTTTTGCAGCGCAGCTTTCACATGTATTCTATGCTCAGATAAGGATACAGAATAAATCAGTATGTCATTGAGGTACACCACTACAAAACGACGCAGAAAATCACAGAAGACACCATTAACAAAGTCTAGAAAAACATCTGGAGCATTACATAAACCAAAGGGCATGCCAAGATATTCGCAGTGTGCATACATGGGGAAAATCAGTTTTCCATTCATCTTCTTGCCTGATGCGAATAAGATTGTAGGCCCCTCTCAAGTCCAGCTTAGTGAATATCTCTGCCCCCATTAACTGAGATAACAAATCATCAATAAGGGGTAGCAGATATCTGTTCTTTATAGTGATTTTGTTGAAATTTATATAATTAATACAAGGTCGCAGGCAACCATCTTTATTTTTCCATAAAGAAAACCCTGCCCCGGTAGGGAAAGTAGAAGGGAGAATAAATCCCTTTTCTAAATTGTCTCTAATATACTGCTGGCCTGCTTTTCTGGACCTGTAAGGTTAAACAGACGTCCCCGCGATGGCATGGTACCTGGGAGGAGATCTACTGGCCAATCATATGGCCTGAGGGGAGGAAGTTATCTGCCTCCTGAGGGAAAAACACATCTGTAAACTCCTCATAGACCCCTGGCAACAGATCTGTAACCAATTTAACACCATGGAGAGGAAGTGGCTTCAAAATAATTTTTTTAGACAGAAAGTTGACCAACCAATCAGTTATCCAGACTGCCACTCAACCAAATGGTTATGTTTTTTAACCATGGGAGACCTAGGATCATTGGACAAAATGGCATGTTTAACAAGATAAACTTCAAAATCTCTTTATGCAAGACTCCTATTTTTAACATGATACCAGGAGTGACAGCAATTGGCTTCCTCTGTTGTAAGGGAGAATCATCAATGGCTGTGACCAATACTGCTTCAGACAGAGCAAGAACAGGAATTCCCAAGCTTTGTGCCAAAGATAAATCCATAACATTGTCAGCAGAAGCACAATCCAGAAACACCTGACATTCAAAGGTTTTATCACACATAACAGTTACAGGTAACATAATGCATTTACTTTTAAGAGGAAATACCTGCCCACCTAGATGAGTTTCCTCAAGCTCATCTAGGGGCTGGAGTTTTCAAGAGACCCTTCTAGACTTTTTAACAGCTGATAACTTGGAAGAACCTATTTGCATGGGCTCTTCAGCTGACCTGGTTGCAGAACTGGCCGGAGAATGAGGAACAACAATAGGTGGTGTGAAAGAAGTCCTTCCTTGACGTCTTCAGCGGAGTCGCCGGTCTACCTGAATGGCTACTGTAATAAGTTTGTCCAAATTGCCTGGTACTGAATGGCTGACTAGGACAGGTTCAGACAGCCCAAAACAAAACTGGGTGGGATCATTCCATTAAGTGGAAACTGCCCACCTATGGAATTCTAAAGCATATTCCTCAGCCAGTCTCCGCCCTTGTCTCAGGTCCCTCAATTTCTGTACAGCTGTTGTAGTGAGATAACGGTCAGAATACAACACGCCCATGGCTTTATAAAACTAATCTACGGCGGATAGTGCCGGGTGTTCATGAGGTAGGCTGAAAGCCCTGGACTGAGGATCCCCGTGGAGTAAGGAAATGACCAGAGCAATATTCTGGGCCTCGGTGCCTGAAGTATTAAGCCTTACCCAGAAGTATATTAAGCAACTGTTCATGAGGTTGTCAAAATGACTTCTAGTCCCAGAACATTTTTTGGGTAGTGGCAATTTGGGTTCCGCCACTGCCCCCAAAACTTGAACAGGCGCTGATGCAGTGACATGGGCTGGAGCAACAGGCTAACTGTGTAATTGAGGTTTTTGAGCCTGATGTGCAGCACCTATCAACAATAAGACTTGGCGTCGCAAGTCTTCCCTACTGACTTATAGTTTGGCCCGTGATAATAGGGGGCATGCTGGATCCATCATCTTACGTTAGTTCCTCTGCCCCAATCTCCTCTGCAGTCTTCATCCTGAGTGGCGTGTCCCCTGTCAGCCGAGCAATGACAAAGTGCATCGTCCCAGCACACGTTACACCCAGGCCTTGATATGCGCAAGGTATAGGAACTGAAGTGGGCAAGACAGAGGTGCCAACAGAAGCACACTAGACAGGTACAGGTGAGAAAATCAGGCAGTCCGGTCGGCAATAGGTAAGCAGAATAGCACGGCACAGAATAACAAAACGTAAGCCAATCCAGTAACAATCCAGGGGTCATACATAGAAGATCAGAATAAAATGGCACAAGAGGTCATGGCAGGAATCCAGTAACAAGGTCAAAAGGCAAAGCAAGGTTGAACACGGTAGTTCAGAAATATAAATCGCACCCAGCAAAATAGCACAAGGCAGCTATCACAGACGAGGACAAACTTAAATAAGCAGTGAGCATCATGGAACCACAAATCTCAGCATCTCATTGGCTGTTGAAGTATTGCAACCAATATGCTTAAACATCCAAATATGGCCACTAACAGCACTGTCTGGCACCATAAGCAGTGGGGAGAGCCGCGCACGCACCTAAAGCCACTCTAAGCCATGCACGCAGAGAGACATGCTTGACTGCTCGGGTCGGCTCCAGGAGGTTGTGGATTTGGTGGGGGAGGTAAGTTTCTAACAAAAAGTTCTCCTAACTATAAATAACAAGTGAATAGCTGATCTAAACATTTCCTGCTGCTGCATTGATCCTGACTGCAGCCAAATTGGACATCTTGACACAGAAAGTTTAGTTCCTGGCTCCATTAAAAACCACTTAAAGAGTAACGGTCAGGCTGCAAAAGCTAATTTAAACCTCTATTCTCCTGTGTTAAACAGTTTAGAAGGAAGCCAAAAAGGCAATACTGAAGTTAAAAATCTCTCTTACTTTGATGTTTGCTGAACAGCAAGGCTTGTTATTCCCAAGCTCCTAAGGAGGCCGGCAGGACGCATAACAGATACTGCAAAGCATTCTGGGGTTGCTTCTTCTCCCCACTGCACTCCCTTGGTCCTCCCCTTCATTTCCCTATCCCGCCCTAAGGCTGCTTTCACAGTGAGAAGTTACAGGTTCATGTTACAGCAGCTTGTATCTTGCAGCCAAGCTCACAACACTGAAAAATCAATGTGCTGTTCACAGGGCACATGTTCTGTTAGAGTATACTGCAGGAGTCTGCTATTGTTCCTAGCCACATGGCTAATTAATATTCACTGCACAGTAGTGTTGTCCGGATCATGAACCATTAGGATCTTTGATCCTGATCTTTTTGTGAGACGAATCATCAAGAAGCAGGGTAAGGGAGGATATTACATCACAATTGGCTTCATACAAGACAGACAAACATGGAACCTGCCATGAGCTGTCAGGAGCATCATTCTCTGAAAATACTATATAAAAATTCTGTGAAATCCAAACGTGGACAGTGAAATGCATATGTAATGTAAATACAGCCAATATTTAGCTACTGATATATGTGTTTTTTTTCTCTGAGACCCTATACCTAACAGCTCCTCTTTAAGGACCAGCTGAGTTTTGTGTGATCTGTGCTGGGTGGGCTTTTCAGCCCCCAGCACAGATATAGCTGCAGGCAGGGCGACCAGACTTCCCCCCTTTTTTTCCCACTAGGGGGGTGTCCTGCTGGGGGGGGTCTGATCGCCCCTGCTCACGTGTGCCTAGCGGGGGAGGGGCTCCTCAAAGACCACCTCCGCAGCGCTATTCCCCCCTCCCTCTCCTTCCCTCCTTCTTACTATAGGCGGTACAGGACATCAATCTGTCCTGTACCGCCTCAGATAGGCTTCAGCCTATCAGACGCCGGCGATCCCTGGCCAATCAGAGGCCGGGGATCGCCGATCTCCTTTACGGCGCTGTTGTGTAAACACCGGGGATTACTTCCCCGGGTGTTTACATTTAGCCTGCGAGCCGCGATCGGAGGCCCGCAGGCTGTTCACGGAGCCCCCCGCCGTGAACTGACAGGAAACGGCCCCTCGAACAAAAAGAAACCCACATGCGACCAGCCGGCGTTGGCTAGTCGTTAAGTGGTTAAAACTTGCTCTCACTATGGTACAGCATTAAATGAGGAACGCACAGCTTACTGTAAGGAGATGTCTGGCACCGAAGCACTCCTTCATTAACCCCTCTATGACTAACACAAATGTTTGGGCTGAAGTTATACTTTAACCACTTTACCCCCCCCCCAGTGCTAAATTTCTCCGTCCGTCTGCGCACTGCTTCACCCCCAGGGACGGAGAAAGGCGCACTTGTTTGTTTACTGGCTGGGAGTGGGCGGGGACCTCGTGCGCACACTCCAGCCAGCCAGCACAGCAGGTGACTAATTGGATGTTAGGAACAAGCGTTCCTAAATCCAATTAGACGCGCCGATTGCGGACACAATGAAGACTGCTTCAAACAGAAGCAATCTCCATTGATAACAATGAAATGTAAACAAACGTGCAGCGCGCGATCGCGCGCCCCCGCGCGTGCGCGCGCACACCCCCGCTCTGCACTGCAATGATTGGTTATGGGGACCCCAGTCCCCAATAACCAATCATATCACAGAAAAAAATGAATCGAAGCAGCGCTGCAAGTTACAAATCGCGCTGGTGCTTCAGGAGTAAAACCCCTCCGTTGTGAAGTGGTTAAAGAAAATAATTTGGTTCTAAAGAACAAAAAAGTAAAGGCACAACCTCATGGCTAGTTTGCTGTAAAACAAATGTTCTTTTAAAATGAGACATTCAGCCACTTGAATTTGAAAGTGGTGGTCATGTAATCCCTCTTTATCAGCTTCAATGTTCTTCCAATGTGGGAGGGGCTGCAGTTCCTTATGACATTACATCCCCAGTTAAAACCTAATGTCATGCTGCGCAGTTTATTAAGTGCAGTGGTCAGAATTAGGGTTTGATAGAGTCCTACCACTGCTAGCACTGTTTTTGCAGAGGTCTCTCACTGTGTGCTGACCATTTGTGCTGCATTTTGTCACAGTGAGGATATTGTTTTTAACTTCTGCCAGTAACAATAAACAAATAAATAAATAAGCAATGACATAGTAAAGAACAATATAAAAGATCATTTTTAATACATTTCATGCAGATGTGTTGTGTTTGGCAGTGCTAGATCACTCTCTCATAAGATCACATCAGAGAGAGATCTATCTTTTGGGCACGTTGAGTCTGCCGGTGGATGGCAGGCTTTAGGGGTCATATCAAATACTAATCCATGAAAAGTATTCCTTGCCTGTGGCATGTGATGTTTACGTGATGACATCAGTGCACGCAGTCTTGGATACTGTCTGAGATGAAAATGAAAAGTAAACAGCAAGTGATAAGTTAGTAAAGTCATTTCAACCTCCTTTTCCCATGTTAGATTGCTTTATGAAACAGAATACAGACTGTACAAAGAGGCAAACAGTATCAGGGAAGCAAGGTTAACATGTCCCCAGTTTCCTTCTTAAAGTGACAGCTGTCACTCAGTACTCACAACAGATTTCAGTGGCTCTGGAGAAGCAATCAGAGAATGCAGAGAATGTGTATTCGGTCTGTGTCCAGTTGTAAAGGTGTACAATAGCTCTGTCAATGGCTGTGGTTACAGCAGTAGAGTTTTCCTTGCGAAGATGATATACATCAGGGCACACCTTTCCTCCCTCACAAAGACTGGAAAACAAATGCAAAAAAAATGGTGTCCGTCCTCTTATACCTCCCCCCTCCCCTTTTTCTGTGTTGTAAACACAGACGTTTTTGATTGGATGCAGATTCGTTTTCTAGAATATTCCTGGTTATAAACACCCTATGATTGGACATATATTGCTTCATGGGGAATTCCACAATGACATCATACACATCTCTCCTCCCACAGAAAGGTATGTTAAAGTTTAACTAATACCGAACTCTCTGGAAATATTCTCTGCAACTTGACTGGAAGTTTCACTTTCCTGCTTTCAGTGTGACTCATTTGTTACAAGGTTAAATGGCAAACATTTTTAGCTTGGTTACTTTTTTCATATCCCTGCCACAGTCATTTAAGTGTTTCTTACAGAAACCAAGAGATACTAGACTCACAATTTGGTGGAGATGTTGAAAATTAGTAACAAAGGTTTTTATTTTAAACAAAATTTTGGTTTCTTATAGCAGAATGTATTTGCGATTTTTCAGGTTGGAGTGAACATAGGATGTGTCCCATACTGCACCCCTACTGAATATGCAAATCATTCCTTTGTTGTCCCAGTAAGCTAACCACACCTCCAGAACCGCTGGAATGCAATAATGCGTCAGCACGTTAATTGTACAGAGCCAGAATAATCGGACATGCATACAGACTGTTTTGGTCTGGTTGGTCCTCATCAGTGCATGGCATGGATTAATATGGCTCCATGGGGTAGAGCCTGAAACACCCAAAGTCACAGATTGCCCAGCAAGCTCATGGTGAACCAGAACTCATAGGAGTGTGTCAGGGACTAAAAAGCCCTCTTACTAAAATGCTATGCAAAACAGAATTCTGCCTTCGTGAAAATGAAGGTATTTGTGATTATTCAGGTTTGAGTGAGCATATGACGTTTACCACAGTGCATCACTGCTGAGTATGCAAATCATCCATACTACTGCACAGGTTCAGAACTCTACCAGCGAAGGGAGCGCAACGGGAAGCACACAACCTGACCGTGCATGCGCAATACATCCCGACTTTACCAGGCCGCCCAGTGGAGGAATCAGGCAGCATGGGAAAACAGTAAGAGACTGATCAGCCTGAAATGAGGCTGGAGGAAGCCCCAGGTATGTATAAAACTTTTCTTTTATCTGTCTTAGGTTTCCTTTCAATTTATTAGGACTCTGCATTTTTTCCTAGCTCGAGGTACCCAAAAACTGCCCCGACTCCACAGCCCTAATAAATACATTATAATAATATGGTAGGTCATTAGACTATGATAGGTATAAGATTGTGAGCTCTTCTCAGAACAGTCAGTGATATTTGCTATGTAAAAAAAAATAACATTAAAAATTAAATGCATGCGCTGTAAGGCAAGTTCTAAAAACTAATGAATTGCAAAAACTTTCACCATATTCTTCCCCATATTGCCTGTCTGGTGGTCCTTCCATGTCCTCCCTCATACTGCCTGTCTGGTGGTCCTTCCATGCTCTCCCTCATACTGCCTGTCTGGTGGTCCTTCCGTGCCTTCCCTCATACTGGGCAGCACGGTGGCGTAGTGGTTAGCTCTCTCGCCTTGCAGCACTGGGTCCCCGGTTCGAATCCCAGCCAGGGCACTATCTGCAAAGAGTTTGTATGTTCTCTCTGTGTCGGCGTGGGTTTCCTCCGGGCACTCCGGTTTCCTCCCACATTCCAAAAACATACAGATAAGTTAATTGGCTCCCTCTAAAAATTGGCCCTAGACTACAGTACTTACACTACATAATATAGACATATGGCAATGGTAGGGATTAGATTGTGAGCTCCTTTGAGGGACAGTTAGTGACAAGATATATATATATACACTGTACAGCGCTGCGTAATATGTCGGCGCTATATAAATACTAAATAATAATACTGCCTGTCTGGTGGTCCTTCCATGCCCTCCCTCATATTGCCTGTCTGGTGGTCCTTCCATGCCCTCTCACACACTGCCTGTCTGGTGGTCCTTCCATGTCCTCCCTCATACTGCCTGTCTGGTGGTCCTTCCATGCCCTCCCTCATACTGCCTGTCAGGTGGTCCTTCCATGCCCTCCCACATACTGCCTGTCTGGTGGTCCTCCATGCTCTCCCTCATACTGCCTGTCAGGTGGACCTTCCATGCCCTCCCTCATACTGCCTGTCTGCCTGGTGGTCATAACCTCCCTCATACTGCCTGTCTGGTGGTCCTTCCATGCCCTCCTTCATACTGCCTGTCAGGTGGACCTTCCATAGCATCTCTTATACTGCCTGTCTGGTGGTCCTATATGCCCTCCCTCATACTGCCTGCCTGGTGGTCCTTCCATGCCCTCCCTCATACTGCATGCCTAGTGGTCCTTCCATACCCTCTCTCATACTGCCTGTCAGGTGGACCTTCCATGCCCTCCCTCATACTGCCTGTCTGCCTGGTGGTCGTCCCATGCCCTCCCTTCCACCACGCAGAGTTGGGTGGAGGCGGAAGCAAGAAGACTGTCTAGCCCAGGACTCCCTTGCGAAGTTGCGATATGACCTCCCTAGCCGCAGCACATCCTCTACTTCTTCTTGGTCCTCCCGCAGGAAGAAGAGGATGAGCCACGGCTACCGACGAGGTCACATAGCAAGGGAGACCCGAGCCAGCTGCATCACGTGAGCGGCTTATTCATAGCTGTATGACTCGCAGTTCCTCTCATTATAAGCCCGGGTCACTTTTCGACATCCAGACCCCACGCAGCGGCAGCGCACTTCACATACAGCTCTGCCCGGTCACGTGATACTTGTTTACTTTTCAGGCGCTCTCCCGGCAAATGATTGGCAGGGGTGGAGTCACGTGACGCACCAGGAAGCGCTGGCTGCGCAGAGAGTGCGGTGGATGTGGAGGGAGATCCCAGTATCTTGCTGTCAGGAGGAGTGCATGCCATGTCCGGGTACCAGTTTGAGGCCACTGACGGCAGTGGTATCTACACCATCCCACAGGGCGAGACCATGATAGGAAGAGGACCCTTCCTGGGGGTAAGTAACAAGTCTGAGCATCAGAATAATCTCAGCCTGTGAGAGGAAAGTGCATGTTATACATAAAGTCCTGAGCTAGGATCACACTTGTCAAAAATCGCAAACGCTTTCTGCAATGTGAAAATGCGTATGAAAATGCACATAATGTTTCACAATGTGCAATTGCTGTGCGCAAGGAGCAATTGTGTTTTTTTCGCAGTGTGGAAAAAAAGGCTGTACATTGCTGATTTTTATTGCACAGTGGGCCATATGGAGTTGGCAGACTTGCAAGCTTTAAAGAGACTCCGTAACAAAAATTGCATCCTGTTTTTTATCATCCTACAAGTTCCAAAAGCTATTCTAATGTGTTCTGGCTTACTGCAGCACGTTCTACTATCACCATCTCTGTAATAAATCAACTTATCTCTCTCTTGTCAGACTTGTCAGCCTGTGTCTGGAAGGCTGCCAAGTTCTTCAGTGTTGTGGTTCTGTGATGCATCTCCCCCTCCAGGACCCTCTCTATTTAGATTAGGGCAGCTTCTCTCTTCTCTTTTACAAGCTGGATAAATCCTCCTCTGAGCTGGCTGGGCTTTCACATACTGAGGAATTACATACAGGCAGAGCTGTCTGCACTCTCTTGAGATTTAAAAGGAAGGGTGTATACAGCCTGCTTGTGTATGGATGTATTTTCTATGTGTGGACATACTGTACATCAATCTACTTCCTGTTTTGGTGGCCATTTTGTTTGTTTATAAACAAACTTTTTAAAACTGTTTTTAACCACTTTTAATGCGGCGAGGAGCGGCGAAATTGTGACAGAGGGTAATAGGAGATGTCCCCTAACGCACTGGTATGTTTACTTTTGTGCGATTTTAACAATACAGATTCTCTTTAAATGCTGGTGAGTCCCATAATCAGGCCATGATAACATCTGCCTGATCTGATTACATTTAACCCTAGCAAGGAAATGAGCAGCGCTACTTGAAAACAGACTAGTGCCTACCTGTAAAAGAGTGCAAGCCCCGCTTGTGGGATCGAATACACACCGAGCATACACATGACCTATCTACCACTGGAGGATGTTGGTTTACTGTAACAGCTTGCATGCAACCGATTAAGTACTCGTCCCTCCCACTGCGAAGAAGTCAATCCTCCATGGGAGGGGCTTAACACTAGCTTCTGTTCGGGTTCAAGGTGCGTTTGTAGTTCCTGGGGGGGCTCAGCGCATCTCTGATTGGAGGCCAATCGGAGGCGTCCTGGTGTTGCGCTGATCCACCTTTTGCGCAATTTTACATTTAACCCTAGGCAGGATCTTAAAGCACTCGCTTGTGTGATATTATCACCCAGTAAGTTCTTTAGACACTATCCCAGGAGTTCCCAACCTTTTTGCAATTGTGACACATTACGCCAAACGCTCAGATCTCCGTGACACATCATATATGTATAATAGAAAACTATTAATAACAACCACAAAATGGATGGAAAGAGTGTGTTACCCTGAATACACTTAAAAATGAAGCCTAGAACCTTTCAGGAATATTAAAAAATACAATCGGTGGGACAGTTAGCCCCCCCCCCACTTTGGAATGATTGCACAGCACTGACAATTTGCACTGTGCATTATAGCCGCGGTGCACCCCCACAAAAAAATGCCCTCAGACTTAGTATAGCTAGGTAGGTATACAGCTATAGGTGCCCTCAGCATAGGTAGCCAGGCATAGGTGCTTTCAGTATAGAAAGTTAGGTGAAGGTGCCCTCAGTATAGGTAGCCAAGCATAGATGTCCCCAGTATAGGAAGTCAGGTGTAGGTGCCCCCAGTATATGTATCCAGCTATAGGTGCCTTCAGTATAGGTTGCCAGGGGTAGGTGCCCTCAGTATAGGTACCCAGCGATAAGTGCCCCCAGGATAGGAATCAGCCATATGTGCCCTCAGTATAGGTAACCAAGCATAGGTGTCCCCAGTATAGGAAGTCCGGTGTACAGTGGCTTGCAAAAGTATTCAGCCCCCTTGAAATTTTCCACATTTTGTCATATTACTGCCACAAACATGAATCAATTTTATTGGAAATCCACGTGAAAGATCAATACAAAGTGGTGTACACGTGAGAAGTGGAACGAAGCTAGAAAATTGAATACTTACCTTCCGTAATTTTCTTTTCTTGTATAAACAATGGCGGCATACTCATGGGTTTGGCCACGCCCCCTGACCTCTATAGGACAGACTTCTCTATAAGTATAATGAATCGCCCCACCTCCGCCATTCTTTGTATAAATCAGTCCTCGAATGGACAGAAGGGTGGGATTCGTATGCCGCCATTGTTTATACAAGAAAAGAAAATTACGGAAGGTAAGTATTCAATTTTCTAGTTTCTTGCATAAACATGGCGGCATACTCATGGGATGTACCAAATTAAACACAAGGGAGGGTAATAATGATTGCAATAAACACACTAATTTATTTACAATTTGCCGACAATACAGCTTTCCCAAATGATAAAGATGATAATGAAGCAGGATCAATACAATAATGTGACATAAATGTATTCACGGAGGACCAGCTGGCCGCCTTACAAATTGTGTCCATAGAGACTTTAGAGAAACAAGCATATGAGGCTGCCATTCCTCGTGTTGAATGAGCTTTAATCTCTTGGGGTATTGGTAGCTCCTTTGAATCACTTTCACCAACCAGGCAGAGAGAGTCCTTGCTGTGACTTTCTTACCCTTGTTAACCCCCTGGTAATTTACAAACAAGTGATCAGAAGATCTGAATGGTGCTGTGATTGCTAAGTATGCCTTTAATGCCCTACCTACATCTAGTGGGTGACTGTCTCCCTCAACTGTAAATGTTGGAAGTGTTAATTCCTGATTGATGTGAAAGCTTGAAGCCACTTTCGGAACGTATGAAAGAACTGGTCTCAGCACTACTCTGTCTGGAAAAAATTCTAGCAATCCTCCTGAACAGCCGAGAGCTTGAATATCGGACACCCTTTTAGCAGATGAAATTGCTGTTAGGAACAATGTTTTTAAAGTTGTGTCCTGTAAAGAGGCTGTTTCCACCGGGTGGAACGGAGATGAAGACAACGCTTCTAATACTATACATAAGTCCCATTTGGGAAAAAACGGTGTTCTTGGTGGACGAATTTTCATCACTGCTTTCAAGAATTGTATTATTAATGGATGATGTGCCCATTTTAAACCCGTTAAAGCAGACAGTGCTGAAACTTGTACTCTTAGTGCTGAGAGGCTTAATGATTTTTCCACTCCTGTTTGAAGAAAGTCCAATATGTTCCCTACAGATGAAGCCAGCTTATTAAAATTATATTTTGTTGCGTGGTCATGAAATTTTTCCCAGATTTTATAGTATGTCCGATTTGTTGAAGGTTTCCTAGCCTTGAGGAGTGTTTCTACAACTTTATTTGAACAACCTTGCCCTAAATACGCTTGCCTTTCAGTATCCAGGCTGTCAAATGTAGTGACTCCACCTCTGGGTATAGAAGGTTTTCCTGGTACAGAAGGTCGTGTCTGAGTGGTAGAGGTATCGGTTCCACTATGCTTAGTTCCTTGGCTAGCGCAAACCAGGGCCTACGAGGCCAAAACGGCATTATAGTTATGATCGTGGAGGACTCTTTTAATACTTTTTGGAGAAATCTCGGGATCATTGGGAATGGTGGGAAAGTATACCCCATTTTGAATCTCCACTTCTGCGTCAGACAATCTGATCCCATCGACTGGGGATGGGGATATCTCTTGAAAAACTTCGGTAATTTCGAGTTCCTTGACGTCGCCCAAAGATCTATCTTTGGTATTCCCCATTTTTCGACTATTAAAGTGAATACCTGATCGTTCAGCTGCCATTCGTTTGGGTCCGCAAAACTCCTGCTCAAGCGATCTGCTACGATATTTTTCTCCCCTGGCAGGTAGGTGGCTGTAAGATTGAATAGATGCTTCTGTCCTGGATGAAGATGTTGTTGCAATGAGCCCCCCAGCCTACTATACTTGCATCCGACGTGATCAAAACTGGATCTGGAGGCTGGATCTGATGACAGCTCAGTAGGTGAGTCCTGCATTTCCACCATACTAGGGACGACTTTACTTCTCTCATCAGAGACAAAGGTTGATTCAAACTTTTCCTGTTCCACCTCCTCAGAAAGAAGTTTTGAAGAACTCTCATGTGCCAATGGGCCCATCTCACCATTGGAATCGTCGACGACAATGTCCCCAGAAGACTCATGCAGTTTCTCGCAGATAACTGACAGGAATGAAGAACTTGATCCACTTTCTGTACAATTGCGTCTACTTTTTGACTCGGTAACATAACTTTGTTTTTCGTTGTCTTGAATCTGGCCCCTAAAAACACCATATCTTGTGACGGGACAAGCTGACTTTTTTTCAGATTTATTAGCCATCCTAAACTTTTCAATGTGTCTAACAATGTCCTCTGGTGATTGAGCAGAATGGTTTTGTCTTGGTGTAAAAGAAGTATATCGTCTAAATAGTGAAACGTTCTTAAGCCCTGAGCCCTGAGGAATGCTATGACTGGTAATAAAATTTTTGTGAACGTCCTCGGTGCTGTAGATATCCCGAACGGTAGTGATTGAAACTGGTAATGCTTTTCCTGTACTGCAAAACGAAGAAATTTTTGAAACTTTTGGTTTATAGGGACATGGAGATATGCATCGGCTAGATCTATCTAAGATTTCCACCCAAGATTTCCAGTAGTGACGAAGCCTTGCCCCTACCGGAGTCTCCCGAGTGGGCGCACCCTCAAAAAGGTTTTTTATTTTGTTGAGAGGAAGTTGTTGCCTTATTTTTGTTATTCCTGATGAAAGAAGATTGAGTACCCCTCCAGTTCTTGTTGAACTGCTTTCCTGGTCTGTATGATTTAGCTTGCTGAAATCTAGTTGATCTTTTAGGACCCTGCTGTCTATAGTTTTGTTGCTTTTTATCCTGTGGGATAAGTCCTGTTTTCCCCCCTGAAACCAAGGAGATAGCCTTGTCCATGACAGGGCCGAAAAGGTGGACACCATCATACGGACTTTTGCACCAATTATTCCTTGATGCCTGGTCTGCAGACCAGGGTTTCAACCAGAGGGCTCGTTTTGCGGTGACGTTATGCAACATTGATCTTGCTGATGACCTTATCACGTCTATTGCTGCCTCTCCTACAAAGTCTCCTGAAAGTTTTAATTCCTCTAGTGCTTTAATGATGGTTTGTTTGTCTGTGTCTGAGTTTAACATGATCTCTACGTTTTCTACCCATATTTTTATGGCCTTTGCCAATGAAGTCAAAGCTATTGCTGGCTTACAGGCAGCCCCTGAAGCTAAAAAGGCTTTCTTCATATCCATGTCAATTTTCCTGTCCAATGGGTCTTTGAAAAGTGTGGCATCATCCATGGGCAAGGTTACATGTTTGGCTAGTCTCATTATAGAAGCATCTACCATGGGGGCTGACTCAATCAGTTTTGCTTCCTCATCTTTTAATGGATACAGTTTTGAGAACCTGTTGGATAAAGCAGGCTTTTTGTCTTGCCTAGACCACTCTTTTAGTATAACATCCTTAATTATTTTCATAAAGGGAAAGGATTTAGGCTGAGTCTGGAGGTGTGGATAATACTTATCCGGTTCCTGATTACCATCATCCCCTTCCTGCCAATCAATTGCTGTTTTTATCGCTGTCACAAAAGCAGGTATCAATGCAAAATCAAAACCTATAGGAGGCATATCATTTTGAGACACTGTATCATCTGTTTGTACTGGTGGTGCTGGTGCTGTATTAGATTGAGTAGCAGACATTTTTTGAAAAGTGTCCTGAACTGCTTGCTGTATGAAAGATAGTACCTGTTCGTTATCCTTATCTTTTTCCCTCGCCAGTTCTGTAAAACAGGATTCACATACTTTTTTACCAGGAATAGCCGGTTGTGCACAAGACCAGCATAGATTACGGTCTGGTTTTTTATGTTGAACCAAGTCTTCCAAGTCAGAGGACTGGGATCTAGGCTGCTGCCTTTGCGGGGAATGATTTGCATATCGATATCTCCTTGGGGAAAAATGATCAGAACCATATTCGCCATATGAAGGCGGACGTCTGTATGATCGTCTAAAATCATATTGATACTCATTATATCTTCTAGGAGACCTGTCTCTGAACTCGCTATAACGGCTTCTCCCTGAACGTTGTTCTGGTGTTTGCCTTCTGTAATCAATATTTCTAGCAGAGTTTCTCCTATAGTCATAGTCCATATTGGGAGAACTTCTTCTAGGTAAGCTTGATTGCAGATAAAGCTGATAACTGTTTTGAGAGCGAGGTTCAGGTCTATTTGGCAAGGGCTGGATGCCTTTAGCGACCATAAGCCCTTCTTCTCTCTCATCCGGACTGTGAAAACACAAAAGGAACAAAATATGGTGTTTTCACTAAAAAAATCCGAATAAAATACATAAAGAGAGAGAGAAAAGCACTCTTTTTAGGATACTGCCCAGCACCGGGTGAACTAGAAAAACATACAATAGCCCACCCCCTGTGCTCACACTAGTGTCATGGATACATTTAGTATCCTATTACCTGGAGGCCCCAGCAGAAGTTCCTGGCAATGAATCCTCCATATCACCTGAGTAAAACAGTTTTACTGGTCAGTCCCAGCTTCACAGTATTGCAGCTTATCCATGTAAGAAAAAGGAGATTTCCTCATACCTGTCTCAGAAGACGAATAGGATACAAGTGTACCTCCGGGCATCTGCTCCTGGAATCCTGTCACAGGAGCGTGGTACCAGCTGCTGAATGCTGCCACCCACGCTGCTACTGCAACACCACACTGGACGCTTTCCTGACTCCCAGCTTCCTGGTTAAGTCCTTCTGTTGGCCAATCCGTGCAGGAGGGGGCAAATCCCGTGTATCGCGAGACTTCCTGCGATACCTCCATCGCCATCTTAGCTTCTGGCATGAGAAACTATGCCTGATTGGCCGCATCCCCAAGTCTCGTTCCCACTCTCGCGAGATCTCGGAGGAACCACGAATGGAGCAGCAGCAGTATCCTGGCCTTTTCCTCTCTTTAAGAGGAAATATACACGGCCACTGTAGTGCGGGAAGAGGCTTTAGAAACCCGCAGAAAAATGCAATTACCTCTTAAAAGAAAAAAGGAGGTAGGTCTAAAGTAACATAAGGAAAAAAAAAAAAACTCACAGAGAACCCGTCCATTGAGGACAGAAAAAAAGAATAGCGGAGGGGGGGGCGATTCATTATACTTATAGAGAAGTCTGTCCTATAGGGGTCAGGGGGCGTGGCCAAACCCATGAGTATGCCGCCATGTTTATGCAAGAAAATCATATATAATTCCAAACATTTTTAAAAAAATAAATAACTGCAAAGTGGGGTGTGTGTAATTATTCAGCCCCCTGAGTCAATACTTTGTAGAACCACCTTTTGCTGCAATTACAGCTGCCAGTCTTTTAGGGTATGTCTCTACCAGCTTTGCACATCTAGAGACTGAAATCCTTGCCCATTCTTCTTTGCAAAACAGCTCCAGCTCAGTCAGATTAGATGGACAGCATTTGTGAACAGCAGTTTTCAGATCTTGCCACAGATTCTCGATTGGATTTAGATCTGGACTTTGACTGGGCCATTCTAACACATGGATATGTATTGTTTTAAACCATTCCATTATTGCCCTGCCTTTATGTTTAGGGTCGTTGTCCTGCTGGAAGGTGAACCTCCGCCCCAGTCTCAAGTCTTTTGCAGACTCCAAGAGGTTTTCTTCCAAGATTGCCCTGTATTTGGCTCCATCCATCTTCCCATCAACTCTGACCAGATTCCCTGTCCCTGCTGTAGAGAAGCACCCCCAGAGTATGATGCTGCCACCACCATATTTGACAGTGGGGATGGTGTGTTCTGAGTGATGTGCAGTGTTAGTTTTCCGCCACATACAGGATCTTCTCAAAAAATTAGCATATTGTGATAAAGTTCATTATTTTCTGTAATGTACTGATAACATTAGACTTTCATATATTTTAGATTCAAATACACACAACTGAAGTAGTTCAAGCTTTATGGAGATGAAGATTTCATTTTTCAGCACGTCCTGACACCTGCTCACAGTGCCAAGACCACTGGTAAATGGTTTACTGACAATGGTATTACTGTGCTCAATTGGCCTGCCAACTCTCCTGACCTGAACCCCATAGAGAATCTGTGGGATATTGTGAAGAGAAAGTTGAGAGACGCAAGACCCAACACTCTGGATGAGCTTAAGGCCACTATCGAAGCATCCTGGGCCTCCATAACACCTGAGCAGTGCCACAGGCTGATTGCCTCCATGCCACGCCGCATTGAAGCAGTAATTTCTGCAAAAGGATTCCCGACCAAGTATTGAGTGCATAACTGAACATAATTATTTGAAGGTTGACTATTTTTGTTTTAAAAACACTTTTTTCTTTTATTGGTCGGATGAAATATGCTAATTTTTTGAGATAGGAATTTTGGGTTTTCATGAGCTGTATGCCAAAATCATCAATATTAAAACAATAAAAGGCTTGAACTGCTTCAGTTTTGTGTAATGAATCTAAAATATATGAAAGTCTAATGTTTATCAGTACATTACAGAAAATAATGAACTTTATCACAATATGCTAATTTTTTTAGAAGATCCTGTATGTGGTAAAACATGCACGTTTTTATCACAGAAGCTAATGTAATTGATAGAGAAAATGTATGCAGTGCTTCAATGCTGTCTGTGTGCACCAGCCAACTGAATAACATTTCTTAAAATGTTAATGTTACCCTTTTGGAGAGAAAATAAGAGTGCGGGATATATCTAGAAGGGAGACAAAATGGATTTTTGATCTAGAAACTTCACGTTCTAGTGGATTGAACATTGAGCTGGACATTAACTGCTTTATTAGTAATGGGTAAGATAGACAATTATGCAATGTATAAGCATAGTGCAGGATTTATGCATGTATAATGATTTTGTGTGATGGGAGTCGTTTACACACAATCTAGATGAGGATCTGATGGGAATTAGTAGGCACCATTTAGTTGCTCTGTAGCATCAGTTATAACGTGATTTGTGGCAGTTGCCGGTGCGTGGGATAGTGCGATCTTATCCACTATGCAGCGATATATAAATGTGAGAATTATACATGGGCAGCTAAATGGAATAAATTGTGGGGTTTGTAATTAATATATTGATACATGTTTTAAATTGTTTTGAGAATTTTGTACCTTTTAAATGAAATTTGATGAGTCATACGTTATGACGACATACATAGGGAGGAGCTACAACCCCCGTGACCGGTAGTGAGAGGACAGAGTGCATGTATGGATCTGAGGCTGGATGGGGGTGAACGGCTACTTGGGAGCTAGCACCCGCAGACCTATGTGCACGCTTGTTTTCTTGAAGAGTTTGTAAGTGCGGTTATAAACTTTTATATTAAAATACCTACGGTTTTACGCTATGGAATGTTTGAGTACTACTGTAATTGGACAACACTGAGAGTCTTCCCCCAGCGCTTTATAATCCTACCTCCGGACCCAGGAGGCCAGCGAGGTGAGTGCGGGCTCATAGGGGGAGTGACCCAGCACTGCATTTGTTGCTTGTCACCTTGCACTTCACGGTGGAAAATTACACTAAGGTGGCGGTGAAGGGAGAATTTGATACGCTATGGTTTTATTGTCTCCTGTTTTATTGCATATCCTGTGATGGTCATAGATGACAAGAGAAGAGGATTGTCTTCATTGTGGTGGAGTTACCCTAGTGGAGGAATTGAACTGTGTTCGACTTACTGCTGGGTGATATAGTCCCTCTTGCTTGTTATACAGTCAGTCTTAACGGACTGGCCATGGGAGCCCAATTGAGGGGTGCAAGCGGCCAGGACTACACATGCTCAATGGTCTAGACTAGTGAAATCGTTGCGCAAACGCTGACCGAACGATCGATTTCCACCCCAAAATCGATCGTTCCCGTCGATCTGTCCGCGCTGAAAATTTCACGCGATCGCCGGCAGGTCGGGAGTGCATCGATAGTGGCGTTCGAATGTACGACGACCGACGCTAGCGGTAATACATTACCTGTTCCGCCGGCGCATGTCCCCGCTGTCTCTTCTCCGCACTGGTCTCCAGAGCTCCGGTTGGCTTCACTTACTTCCTGTCGGGGGAAGTTTAATTAAACAGTAGAGCGCCCTGTATTGTTAAAACTTCCCCTGACAGGAAGTAAAGTGAAGCTGGAGCCCAGTGCAGAGAAGAGAGAGCAGAGAAGAGGCAGTGGAGACCAGGGGACTCTCGCCGGCTGGATTAGGTAATGTATGCGGGAGGGGGGGGCGTGGCAGCTCCACAGATTGTGAATCGGTTTCATAGTGAAATCGATTCAAAATCTGTTTGCAGTGTAGGCAGCCAATAGATCCCTCTTTGATCAGATTCGATCACAGAGGGCTCTATCTGCTGGTCGATCTGGTGGCAATCGACCAGTGAATGGCAGCCTTTAGGGTAGGATAGACTGAATGAGGTCAATCAATCCAGGTACTGCTTCTTTCATAAAGTACGGTAATGTTTGCTCTATCTCACTGTCTAGCTGCTGGCTGTGATTTACAGGGAAGAAATGATTGACAGTCTGTACCTAGTGTTATATTTGGGAGACAAGCTTGTGCTCTGAAGACTCATGCACTTTACACCAGCAGCACAGCGATCAGGCTGTGTAATCATCTATAGTGATGAAGGCAAGTCCAGACATGTTGCTCTCCTCATAAATTTTCAGCCATTTCAGATAACATTGACACAAATGAATAGATTTCACCCTCAGCTTCCCCTGTGTTCATTTCATTGTATCTTGTTACTGCAGACACTTCCTCCTGTGAAGTGGGCGTGTTATTCCCACCTCTGAGATTTGCTTTTTTATTAAAGGCCCATACACATGCTATGTGGATGTTGCCAGGCGGAGATCGGGACCTCATCTCTCGGACAACATCGCTGGGCAAAGGCTGTACAGACGTGCTGTTAACCTGAAGTTATCATTTTGCCAGTGGAAATTTGCCCTTATGGTGTAGTATGTTAGGGATGATGCTTCTTTGATGATGTAGCAATTAGTTAATAGAAACATGGGTTGCAAAACCAGCAACCACAGTATAAAAGCATGCGAGGATGTCCTATCCTCACTCAGGGTCATGGGTCACAGTTTGGGGTAGCGTTATCCCATAGATTGCAAATAAATACTATTACCTTAACTCAGGCTTCATCCTCTTTAGAGGTAAGTTGTTTTTTTTATACTATTTGTTATTGGCCTATATACTATCATCAGTACTTTTCGGGTGCCTCCTCGCCTCCAGTTCTAGTCTGAATAACCTGATTAACATTCTCTTTCTTGAGTTTTCCCCTCCCGTATCTGATGTCTTCTAGAATGCCCAGTCAGTAGGTAGCAAACTGGCCCACATCTATGACCTGTTTATTTCTAACTCCTTTACCTACCTTGGGCTCACTGAGACATGTTGGCTAACTCCATCTGTACTGTGTCTCCAGTAGCCCTCTTATATGGTGGATTTAACTTTACCCACACTCCCAAATCTAGTGGCAAACTTACAGGTATTCTCCTTTCTGAACACTTACATCTGTGCCTTCTCTGTCTCATTCATCTTTTGAGGTTCATACTGTCCATGTCTCCTTTCCTTGTGTGTTTTCTGAGAATCCCTTCCTAATCTTATCCCTTTTCATCCCCTATTGGTGATTATCCAGTCTTAGGTTTACACATTGGGTTTACATTACACCTGCTTTCACTTCTTCACAGGGCATTATAATATATTATCTCATTCTCACTCAGAGTGTTGTATTGACCCAGTCAGGGCTTGGGTCCTAGCCTGTATAGGGGAAGATTCCCAAAACGGGCTACAGTATTGCTAGAAGAGCTAATTTGTCATTTCCATCAGGGAGCTGGTATAGTGTTCCTACCAAGACCGCAAGCGGGCGGACAACTAAAACTGGAGTGAGGGGCACCTCCCCCCCCCCCCCCAACACACTGGAATTACCTCAGGCCCGTTTCTGCGGACGGACCAGATGACCGCCCGGAGGGCCGGGCGAAGCGGCATGGGGTGGGGGCATTGCGCAATAACTCACCTTTCAGCATCCCCCGCAGGCTCTTTCTACTTCCTCTCCTAGGAGTCCGTCGCGTTGGTAATCGCTCCCCATGTGATGACGAAACCGCATGTCATCACACGGGGCACTGGTACTAATGTGAGGGACGCCTGGGAGAGCAAGTAGAAAGAGGTTGCGGGGGATCCCGGAAGGTGAGTTACTGTGCTATGCTCTCTCTCCCCCGCCGCTACGCCTAAACCTATACTGGGGGCAACTATACTGGAGGCACCTACCTAGCTAACCTATACTGGCGGCAATTATACTGGAGGCACCTACCTAGCTAACCTATACTGGCTACTTATACTGGAGGCAACTATGTTAGGGGCACCTATGCCTGGCTACCTATAATGGGGGCACCCACTGGATGCCCTGGCTACGTATACTGGGGGCACCCACTGGCTGCCCTAATTCCTCCACCCTAGTAGGTGTTGAAGATCTTTTTATTTATCTTTGATTATATGACTGTACCAGTCATTGTCTAATAAAGAATTCATTATACATTAGTGTGGTGAAGCCCATTCCTGTGGACCGCTTCTCTGATTGCATGTATGTTTTGTGTCCTTGGGCTTTGCACACCAGGAATATATGCATGTGCAGAACTTTTATTGGTTGCTCCTTACCACTTACAGATTGAAGTCATCTATCGTTCTCCTGGACCTACCTTTTATAGACCACTTCTTCTCCAGTTTCGCTCCACTTACATGCTTTCTATCATTATTGAGAACTTCTTTGACCCGATAGACATTGAGGGCTCCATTTTATATAACCTTCACCCATTTTTTGGATGCAAGCCTTTTGAGGGTTGTTTTGATAATGGCTCATTCACATTACCCAATGCATGCACAAATGCAATTTCGTGCATGCTTTCCCAACACACGGCACGTGCGTCACAATGCTTAGATGTTGGTGGATGCAACTTTATACAACCCAATGGTAAACTGTGCGCGTCGTCCGATAAATGTTCCTGTATTGATAAAATCTTGTTCTGTATTCATCTACCTAGCCACTTGATTGAGTGGACTACCATTTATTTGTATGGTTTAGAAAGAAAGGTACATTTAATGGTTAGAATGATCACTTTTCCCTTATTGGCTTGAAATGTGCCAACAAGAGGTGAAAACGTTATTCTCTTGATATTCTAAATAAAGGCGGAAGCTTCTGAGTAACAGCTGCACTGATGATGATCATGAGATTACTCCACCAACTTCCCCTTAAAGGGAACCTTAACTGGGAGGAATATGGATGTTTCCTTTTAAACAATACCAGTTGCCTGGCACTCCCGCTGAGCTCTTTGGCTGTAGTGGTTGAATCACACACCTGAAACAAGCATGCAGCTAATCCAGTCTGACTTCAGTCAGAGCACCTGATCTGCATGCTTGTTGAGGGGCTGTGGCTAAAAGTATAAGAGACACAGGATCAGCAGGAGAGTCAGGCAACTGGTATTATTTTAAAAGGAAAAATCTATATCCTTCTCAGTTTAGGTTCCCTTTAACAGGACATAATGGTTACTACCAGCGGTAATTGTACTGTTATATGTGTGCTTTTGTCCTAAACGTTATGAAGGTGTGGCGTCCCGGTTCAGAATGGACAGGGGATTGGGCAACCAGAAGACAATTCAAGAAAGCCTCCCTCCAATGCTCTAGATGCCACTTGTAATTTATAATAAAGATTCCTAATCCTGTTTTAATCCAGTACTACATATGGTTGTGAGAATTGGACCATAAGGAAGGTTGAGCTCAAAATAATTAATGCCTTTGAATGGTGATGCTTTAGAAGACTTCTGAAATTCCCTTGGTCTGTAAGAAGATCCAATCATTCAATCCTTAAAGAAAATAACCCTGACTGTTAATTGGAAAGAGCAGTGCTGAAATTTGAAACTGAAATACTTTGGACACAAAATGAGAAAACTCCAGATGAGTGGCTGAATAGCCTGCAGGGGCTGGGTAGTGTACTGGTTAAGGGCTCTGCCTCTGATGCAGAAGACCTGGGTTTGAGTCTCAGCTCTTCCTGTTCAGAAAGCTGCACCTATTCAGCGAGGAGACCTTGGGCAAGACTCGCTAACACTGCTACTGCCTAGTGGCTGCAGCTCTGGCGCTTTGAGTCTGCCAGGAGAAAAGTGTGATAAAAGAGAAAAGTGTCTTGTCATTGGAGAAGACCAATGCTGGGAAAGATTGAGGTCAAAAGGAGGATGGGGCTGAAGAAATTGAGATGGCTATACTGGAAGCAACAAACATGAGCTTGGGTAAGCTTCGGAAGGCAGTAGATGATAAAGATCCTGGCGTGCTGTGGTTGATAGGGGCAAGGAATGAGACTCAACTGAATAGTGACACACTTGTACACACACGTACACATACACATACACACACACGCTGGCGTGTATCAAAAAAGGGCGCCTGGAATAAAGGGCGCGGGATATAGCCGAAATTATAGGTTGTAATGTAAAACAATAATTTTTATTTATAGCTTGTAAATGAAAATGTAGAGCTAAATAGGTTAAATAAACGGAAATTAAATGGCAAAATACCGTCTATAACAACAAACGAATTCTGAAATGATACATCAAATAGCTTCTATAACAAAAAAAGATATTTACACTTGTATTAAGCATAGTAATACAATGGTAGATTTTACAGATATTTTACTGCAATTATACCTAACTGTAGGCTCACACAGATCTCTCCCTATCCCTAACCCCTAGACCCCGCATCTTTGTTCAAATATACATAATTTAATAAATTGTATATATTACATATATTGTGCTGTACCTATACCTAACCTTACTCTCACACAGAACTCTCCCTGTACCTATCCCAATCCCCTAGACCCCCCCTGGTGGTGCCTAAACCTAACCACCCCCCTTGGTGGTGTATATTGTGCTGTAACTATACCTAACCCTACTCTCACACAGAACTCTCCCTGTACCTATCCCTGACCCTAAGACCCCCCCCCTGGTGGTGCCTAACCCTAACCACCCCCCTGGTGGTGCCTAACCTTAAGACCCCCCTGGTGGTGCCTAACCTTAAGACCCACCCTGGTGGTGCCTAACCCTAAGACCCCCCCTGGTGGTGCCTAACCCTAAGACCCCCCCCCCTGGTGGTGCCTATCCCTAAGACCCCCCTAGTGGTGCCTAACCCTAACCACCCCCCTGGTGGTGCCTAACCCTAAGACCTTCCTGGTGGTGCCTAACCTTAACCACCCCCTGGTGGTGCCAAAACCTAACCATTCCCACTGCACAAACACCCTTACACACATATAAAGAATAATATATTTAATACTTAAAATACTTCACTATAAATAACATGAATAGAATAGTTTATATATTTGTAATAGAATAAATAGCCGTAAAATCACGTACACATTAATAATATTATAAATAGAAAAAGGAGATATATTAGTAAGTTAATAAAACTATAATTGATACAATATAAGTGTGAAAAACAAAGTTAATGCCAAAAGCGATGTACTTCTAATAGAATAAGGTTGAAAAAGATATTTAAGCATTATATCGTATGAAAACGAATTTTAAATGACAAAATAAGTAAACGAAAATTTACTTGTTACAGTCCTGTAAGCAAATTTTTAAAAACGGGAAAATAAGTAAAAACGCCTATAAGCGAAATTAAAAACTGGAAAATAAGTATAGCAAAAAGTCAAAACGAACTTGTAAACAATATTTGTTATAAACCTTATTCTGTAAACGAAAACTTTTGTTAACACGATCCCTGTAACCGCTATTATGTAAACGTAAATTTACTTGTTACAGTCCTGTAAGCGAAATTTAAAAACGAAAAATATGTATAACATAAAGTCAAAACGAACTTGTAAACGATATTTGTTATAAACCTTATTCTTTAAACGAAAACGTTTAACACGATCCCTGCAACCGCTATTTCTCGGGCGCCTTTTTTTCCTGTCGGGCGCCCAATAGCCGATATTTTGCATTGCAGTCTATGGCAGCGCCCTTTTTTGTCAATTAGCCATGTGCGCCCTTTTTTACTGTCCCGCACACGTGCACACACACACACACACACACACACGTACACACACACACGTACACACGTACGCACGCACGTACACACGCACGCACACACACACGTACACACACACACACACACGTACACACACACACACACACGTACAATACAATACAAAGTGGTGTACACGTGAGAAAAGGAATGAAAATCATATCATGATTCCAAACATTTTTTACAAAGTAAATAACTGCAAAGTGGGGTGTGCGTAATTATTCAGCCCCCTGAGTCAGTACTTTTAGGGTATGTCTCTACCAGCTTTGCACATCTAGAGACTGAAATCCTTACCCATTCTTCTTTGCAAAACAACTCTAGCTCAGTCAGATTAGATGGACAGCGTTTGTGAACAGCAGTTTTCAGATCTTGCCACAGATTCTCGATTGGATTTAGATCTGGATTTTGACTGGGCCATTCTAACACATGGATATGTATTGTTTTAAACCATTCCATTGTTGCCCTGGCTTTGTTTAGGGTCGTTGTCCTGCTGGAAGGTGAACCTCCGCCCCAGTCTCAAGTCTTTTGCAGACTCCAAGACGAGGTTTTCTTCCAAGACTGCCCTGTATTTGGCTCCATCCATCTTCCTATCAACTCTGACCAGCTTCCCTGTCCTTGCTGAAGAGAAGCACCCACAAAGCATGATGCTGCCACCACCATATTTGACAGTGGGGATGGTGTGTTCAGAGTGATGTGCAGTTTTAGTTTTCCGCCACACATAGCGTTATGCATTTTGGCCAAAAAGTTCCATTTTGGTCTCATCTGACCAGAGCACCTTCTGCCACATGTTTGCTGTGTCCCCCACATGGCTTATGGCATCCTGTAAACGGGACTTCTTATGCTTTTCTGTTAACAATGGCTTTCTTCTTGCCACTCTTCCATAAAGGCCAACTTTGTGCAGTGCACGACTAATAGTTCTCCTATGGACAGATTCCCCCACCTGAGCTGTAGATCTCTGCAGCTCGTCCAGAGTCACCATGGGCCTCTTGACTGCATTTCTGATCAGTGTTCTCCTTGTTCGACCTGTGAGTTTAGGTGGACGGCTTTGTCTTGGTAGGTTTACAGTTGTGCCATACTCCTTCCATTTCCGAATGATCACTTGAACAGTGCTCCGTGGGATGGTCAAGGCTTTGGAAATCTTTTTGTAGCCTAAGCCTGCTTTAAATTTCTTAATAACTTTATCCCTGACCTGTCTGGTGCGTTCTTTGGACTTCATGGTGCTGTTGCTCCCAATATTCTCTTAGACAACCTCTGAGGCCATCACAGAGCAGCTGTATTTGTACTGACACTAGATTACACACAGGTGCACTCTATTTAGTCATTAGCACTCATCAGGCAATGTCTATAGGCAACTGACTGCACTCAGACCAAAGGGGGCAGAATAATTACGCACACCCCACTTTGCAGTTATTTATTTGTAAAATATGTTTGGAATCATGTAATATTTTCATTCCACTTCCCACGTGTACACCACTTTTTCTTGGTCTTTCACGTGGAATTCAAATGAAATTGATTCATGTTTGTGGCAGGAATATGACAATATGTGGAAAACTTCAACGGGGCCGAATACTTCTGCAAGCCACTGTATACACATGTACACACACATATACACACAGGTACACACACACATTTTATTATCATTAACGGTGGAGTAGTGGTTAGCTCTCTCGCCTTGCAGCGCTGGGTCCCTGGTTCGAATCCCAGCCAGGGCACTATCTGCAAAGAGTTTGTATGTTCTCTCCGTGTCTGCGTGGGTTTCCTCCCACATTCCAAAAACATACGGATAAGTTAATTGGCTGCCCCTAAAAATTGGCCCTAGACTACAGTACTTACACTACATAATATAGACATATGGCAATGGTAGGGATTAGATTGTGAGCTCCTTTGAGGGACAGTTAGTGACAAGATATATATATATATATATATATATATATATATATATATATATATATATATATATATATATATATATATATATATATATATATATATATATATATATATATATATATATATATATATATATATACACTGTACAGCGCTGCGTAATATGTCGGCGCTATATAAATACTAAATAATAATAATAATAATAATAATTAAACTGTAATGTTATATTTATACTGTATTGCTGAATGTGTTTTTCAGAATGAATCCACTAGGTGGCACCAATGTTATATTTTGTCAGTAAAACTCGTTTTTCTAATTATCTGTCGAAATGAATGCATTATTTTTTTAATGGGAGTGTTATAGACCAGATTTCTTTGTATTTCTTCACAAGGAATAGAATTCTTATGAAGACCAAGTGAACTACAAAGTCTAGTTTTGAAAGGACTTTAATTTTTTTTTCTTTAATGAAGAACAATAAAAATCAATATCACAATACATAGAATTTGCTCTGTAGATCCATTAGTCAATTTCTTTGTAATTCAAAGAGCTAAGGAAAACCATATGTATAATTGATAAAGCTTTCCATTATTAAAGAACAGCACTATTTGATTCAAAAATGAATCCTAGTACATCCAAAGTAGTTTCTGGCAACCACTAGCTCTCTCTATCGGGTGGAAACTACAAAACCCTAATTTATTACATACCTAAAAGGAAAAAAACTCATGTTGCCAGCTCCCACTCCTTGACATCCTAAATTGGACATTGATACAGGCAATTCGTGATCATCGACAAATGGTAGGGGCTGCTGCTTCAAAACCACGTATTCAGTATAGGAGATCTGCCACTACACAGCACTGTAGTGTGGAATCATTTCAGTGAGCACCTGTGAGGAAATGCTGAGATAGAATGAATACTCAATCTTGTCATTAACAACAAAATGTTATTTTAACAGCAGTAGTGGATAGCTCTCTTGCCTTGCAGCCCTGTTTCCCCGGTTTGAATACCAGCCTGGGCACTATCTGCTCAGAGTTTGTATGTAGTCCCCGAGTCTGTGTGGGTTTCCTCCAGGCACCCCAGTTTCCACCCAAACCCCCAAAACCTACAGATAGGTTAATTGGCTTTCCTCTAAATTTTCCCTAGACTATGATACATACATAGACATATGACTCAGGTCTGGAACCCACTAGAAAGTGCAAAACGCAATCGCTAGCGATTTGTGATAGCGTTTTGCAGGCGATTTTGGGAGCAATTTCCCTGCTCCTATACAATTCATTAGAATGGAAACACTCCCAAAATGCTGCATGTCCTGCGATTGCGATTGCCTTAATCACAATTGCTCTAGTGGAATCTGTCCCATCCATTTACATTGGCAGAGCATTTAGGGAAATAGCTAGCAATTGAAAGTGTTCCCTAAATGCTCAAAAAAACGCTCTAGAGGGTTCCAGGCCTATGGTAGGAATAAGCTTGTGAGCCCCATTGAGGTACAGTTAAGTGATAATATACTCTGTACAGCCCTACAGAAGATGTCGACTCTATACATAAATATTAAGTAATATATATTTTTTTTCAATTTTCATTTAACTGCAATCACAATTTCCCCCTTTGTAGCAATAGGTTAGTCACTTTCCATGCAGGTGAAAGTGCTGTTGTAATGCCGACATCATCCTCTGGGTCCCGATGCGACGTATTCAGGATCCAAAGGGAGGATGTTGGCATTACAGTGCCACTTGGTGATAGAAGAGGGGAGCTGACCCGGCAAGGGTAGAGAGAAACCTGAAATCTGGATCAGGTAAATATGAGGTGGTGCAGGGTTCCCCGCACCCCCTCTGCATAGGTTGCATTAGGCATCCCATGGTCAGCCGGCCAAGGCAGCCCTGCCCAGAGTTATTGGAACTGAGATACCTCAGGCAGGGCTGATAGAAGGTAAAAAATAAAGAGAGAAAATGTACAATAATAGTGATGTGGGTGGAGTCTTTAAATCAAACCTGATGCGAAAAAAACTTATGATATAATGAATTGTAAGTAAAAGAATCCCTTTATAGTAAACTCCAAGGGAGCAGGAAAAGTAGTTTACTATATCAGAATTGGCCATACAGTGTATACTTATACAGACACGTTTGCTGGGACCTGAGGAATAAGTTTACTATAGTCAGAGGTTTACTACATCATAGTTTACTATATCGAGATTCTACTGTAGAACATTTGCAGCAAAGTTAGATAGCTTCTTTTTTTTTTTTAATAATAATAATGTTGCATCATACTATTAAAGTTGCAGTTTTAAAATCACACTATCTTTTAAGCTGTAAAACAAAGCAGAAATAATGACCCTTTGAACTTTCCTGCAGTAAGGCCTGGGCCACACTATACACGTTTGCAGATCGCAGTCCGCGGTCCGGGCTCCGTGTAAACAAAAAACGGAACGCAAACGGATCCGTTTGTAGAAAAATTGCAATCCGTTTCCGTTCCGTTTTTCAACCAAAAAACGTTTAGAAAACGTACCTGGCCCAATGCAATTGTTATTGACCAATAGGAAGGAAGTGGTAGGGCCTATGCTGCTAATATTTACCCATTTCCCACCTCTTGACCACTAGGAAGCCAGTGGGAGGGGCTATCTTTAGAAAAAAACTGTGTTTTGACCATTTTAAGGCATATGGAATGTCCTGGGGAGGTTTTTTGAGTGCCTGTACCAATGTCAAATGAGTGGGAGTGGTTTTGCTGTACAGGGAGTGGTTTGGTTATAGTCTATTGTCTGTACCATGTGTTTGATGCACTCTTGAGAATACAGCAGGCAAGAAAGTACTACATCAGGCAGCACCATGGACCCCATTGTCTTTCTGTTCTGGATGAACCTGGCTTGGATGGGGGTCTTCCTGTACTACAGTGGGACCCTCATGCGGTCAAGAGTGCGGAGATGGTGGGTACATCCTCTCCTGCAAGAGAGACAGCAAAAGGGGCAATTTTCTGTCCTCTATCAAGACCTGAGAAAACACCCGGTCAAGTTCTTTAAATATAGCCGGATGTCTGTGGACCTGTAAGTACCTTCTTCTTACCTGAAATAACATTTTACCTGTCCACACACTCTGTACCTGTGTCAGGCTAATGTTGTTGCCATTTTTGTCTTCGAGGTTTGATCACCTTCTCACCATCTTGAGGCCCCACCTTCTGAAAAAGGACACCAGGATGCGAAAAGCCATCACTCCAGAGGAGCAACTTATGATCACCCTGCGGTATGTTATGTCTTTTATCTATCATCTTTTATCTTTTTTGTAATGATGAGACAATCTATTTATTTTCAACAAAAAATAAAAATTTATTTTTTGGTTATCAAAAAAAACAACAAAATGGCATTCACCAACATGGTGGCCAAACATAACTTTCAAAATTGAAAGAACATTTCTGCTTCAAGGTACAATACTTCTTGTTTGTTTGAACCATCCCCCACAACCCCCATTGTCCCATTGTTCCATTGTCCCAGTGCTCATGGCTTGGGAGTGGAGATGTTTGCTTGAACAATGTGGCAGACATTGGCTCTTGTTATCTGTCTGAAATGCTATCTATTTTAGCTGTGCCTTTATTTGTTGTACTGTGTTTGACCAATATGAAGCTAGCCAATTTTGGTGGTGGTGGTGGTGGTGGGGGGGGGGGGGGGGGTGGAGTGTTGAAGAGCTATTGTTTTTGCATACCTGTGCAGCAGCAAACTTTAACAAAACACAAAACAAGTGTTCACTCCAAAGCAATGCCTGGCTGGCTACCTACCATTCAAGACCCTCTGAACAGCACTCACCCACACAACAGTCCAGGGACCATCTCTGGTAGGAAAGTGCTGTTCCAAAGGTCTTGAATGGTAGGTGGCAAAAGTAGGCAACCAGGGTGCCTGGGGAAAGAGGTAATTTTTCTTGCATACTACCTGTGCAGCAGCAAACTTTAGTAGTGCAAACGTTACAAAATAACAAACAAGTGTTCACTCCAAAGCAATGCCTGGCTGGCTACCTTTGGCTACCTACCATTCAAGACCCTCTGAACAGCACTCACCCACACAACAGTCCAGGGACCATCTCTGGTAGGAAAGTGCTGTTCCAAAGGTCTTGAATGGTAGGTGGCAAAAGTAGGCAACCAGGGTGCCTGGGGAAAGAGGTAATTTTTCTTGCATACTACCTGTGCAGCAGCAAACTTTAGTAGTGCAAACGTTACAAAATAACAAACAAGTGTTCACTCCAAAGCAATGCCTGGCTGGCTACCTTTGGCTACCTACCATTCAAGACCCTCTGAACAGCACTCACCCACACAACAGTCCAGGGACCATCTCTGGTAGGAAAGTGCTGTTCCAAAGGTCTTGAATGGTAGGTGGCAAAAGTAGGCAACCAGGGTGCCTGGGGAAAGAGGTAATTTTTCTTGCATACTACCTGTGCAGCAGCAAACTTTAGTAGTGCAAACTTTACAAAATAACAAACAAGTGTTCACTCCAAAGCAATGCCTGGCTGGCTACCTTTGGCTACCTACCATTCAAGACCCTCTGAACAGCACTCACCCACACAACAGTCCAGGGACCATCTCTGGTAGGAAAGTGCTGTTCCAAAGGTCTTGAATGGTAGGTGGCAAAAGTAGGCAACCAGGGTGCCTGGGGAAAGAGGTAATTTTTCTTGCATACTACCTGTGCAGCAGCAAACTTTAGTAGTGCAAACTTTACAAAATAACAAACAAGTGTTCACTCCAAAGCAATGCCTGGCTGGCTACCTTTGGCTACCTACCATTCAAGACCCTCTGAACAGCACTCACCCACACAACAGTCCAGGGACCATCTCTGGTAGGAAAGTGCTGTTCCAAAGGTCTTGAATGGTAGGTGGCAAAAGTAGGCAACCAGGGTGCCTGGGGAAAGAGGTAATTTTTCTTGCATACTACCTGTGCAGCAGCAAACTTTAGTAGTGCAAACTTTACAAAATAACAAACAAGTGTTCACTCCAAAGCAATGCCTGGCTGGCTACCTTTGGCTACCTACCATTCAAGACCCTCTGAACAGCACTCACCCACACAACAGTCCAGGGACCATCTCTGGTAGGAAAGTGCTGTTCCAAAGGTCTTGAATGGTAGGTGGCAAAAGTAGGCAACCAGGGTGCCTGGGGAAAGAGGTAATTTTTCTTGCATACTACCTGTGCAGCAGCAAACTTTAGTAGTGCAAACTTTACAAAATAACAAACAAGTGTTCACTCCAAAGCAATGCCTGGCTGGCTACCTTTGGCTACCTACCATTCAAGACCCTCTGAACAGCACTCACCCACACAACAGTCCAGGGACCATCTCTGGTAGGAAAGTGCTGTTCCAAAGGTCTTGAATGGTAGGTGGCAAAAGTAGGCAACCAGGGTGCCTGGGGAAAGAGGTAATTTTTCTTGCATACTACCTGTGCAGCAGCAAACTTTAGTACTGGAAAGTAGCAATAAACTGAGTACAACTAGTAAACTGAGTACTATTGTATCCCAGACTGTGTTTGACTCGCTAGTTTTAGTTACCTGTCCATCAAAATCAGAAGGTGACCAAAAACACACTCAACTGTCATTGGACAGGCTTTGATGGTAAAGTGTTGAACATCTGATTTTGATAGACAGATATTTAAACTAGTGAGCAGTGACACTATTTCTTAAAATTTATTATCATTCTCGGGGAAAAAAGGGTATTTGCCACTACTGGGCTGGGAGGAAGCAGAAGTACGAGTGCTTGCGGTACTACCTTGTGATAGCTGGGTATACGTGGTAGTTTCCTCTGCAGAGGTGATAGGAAAAGAATGTGGTGGCTGGTAACCCTGGTATGACTGATTTGGAGATGGACCGTGGTATGGCTGAGTGGGAGATGGTTGCCATGCAGAGGGTGGCCTAGTGGGTGGTGCAGAGTAATCTAAGTGGTTTTTCACCGCATCAAGCAAACTGCATTGACAATGTATTAACCTGTGCCGTGGCACTTGTTCCATTAAAGGCAATAGTGACATCACCGAGTGATAAAGGCTGCTGCTTTGGTGATGCATCAAAAGGTCTATCTGTTGGCGATGTTGTTGACCCAAATTGTGTAGCTGCTCCTGAAAAAGCTGCCTTTCTTTGCGCAGCATCTCATTGGATTCGGCCAACTGAGTTCTCAGAGTGTCTATGTGTTGCTGGTATTGATGGGAAATAGTGCTACCTGATTTGTCCTGCAAACTTCGGGACACTATGGATTCCTGGTTTTTCATCATCCCAACAAGGCTTGACACTGCTCCAGCCATCTGCACATTGGCCGATCTGGCCTGACCGCGAGCAGCTGAAACCCGAGCACTTGCTTGCTTACGCAATGACTCAGCCGTGTTTGGACGCTGGGTGGGTGGTCCCTCACCAGGTGATTCAGGTTGTGCAGATGAGGCAGCTGAAACACTTGGCAGTTCATCGTCGGCAATGTCATCCAGATTGACAGTGGTCAGGGTGTCCATCGATGTGTCAGGTGACTCATCCAAAATTGACAGTGCTGGTCCATCATTTGAATCATCTAAAATGGCCTCAAAGTTATCTTCAGTGCTGTAGATAAAAAACAACATTTTGTATGAGAAAGTGAAAGTGTTTCAAACATCCACACCACCCCAACCACCCCCCCCCCCCCCAAAAAATGAAATAAATAAATTTACAAATTAAATAAAGGCAAGAGAGTGGATACATACCAAAGGTAAAATAAAAAATTATAACAAAAATAACTCACCCTCTATCTTGAACGAGAGGTCTAAGGAATCGCAGTAGAGGTGTGTGGCAATATGGGGTCCTTCGCGATGCACCACTCCCACTTCTTTGGTCTGCTTTTTCCGCCTTTAGTTCTTTAATGAAGCTGTCACGTATACTTCGCCATTTTGTCTTTATCTTTTCAACTGTGGAAACAAAACCAAATAACAATCTTGTCACTTTTTTTCTATAGTTTCCTTGCGACCGGACAAAGCTATGGAAGTCTACATCTCACTTTCAGAGTTGGAAAGAGCACAATCAGTGCTATAGTGAACCGCACCAGCAGGGCGATATGGTGCAGTCTGGTTGCGAAGTACATGCCAGTTCCCGATTCTCGCAAGTGGGCGGAGATTGCCGACCTGTACTGGAACAGGTGCAACTTCCCAAACTGCCTAGGAGCCATCGATGGAAAACACGTTCGGCTACAGAAACCAGCGAGGAGCGGCAGTCTGTACTTCAACTACAAGAAGTACTTTAGTCTGGTCCTCCTGGCTGTGGCCGACGCAGACTATAATTTCATCTACGTGGACGTTGGCTCCTATGGCGGTTCAAGTGACTCGGGGATATTCCAGAGGTCCAGACTGCACCGCCTTCTCAATGACGATAAGCTGGACATCCCCGGGGACAAGCCTTGGCCTGGAACAACATCACCAAGCTACCCCTATGTTTTCGTCGGCGACGAGGCCTTTGCCTTATCACAACATGTGATGAGGCCGTTTGGGCAGAGAGGCCTCAGGCGCGAAAAACGCGTGTTTAACTACCGGCTGACCCGGGCTCGTCGCATGGTCGAGTGTACGTTTGGAATCATGTCGAACAAGTGGAGGATGTTCCACACGCCACTACAGCTGAGCCCTACCAACGCTACAGCTGTCGTGAAGGCGGCATGCATCCTCCACAACTTTGTTCGTCAGGAAGAAGGATACAACATTATGCACCTCGACCAGGATTATTTGCCCGGAATCCGACGGTTTGCAACAAGGGGTAGGCTACAGGCCCAGCAGAATCGGGACTACATGGTACGGTACTTCATGTCTAGAGAGGGACACATACAAGCCCAGGACATTATTGTTCCTCTCTAGTTATTTTGGACATTTTGAATGTTTTTTTGTTGGGGGGGGGATGTTTTTTTGTTGGGGGGAGGGGGGAGGAGGTTGGCTTTTTGTTACGTTTTATTTTAATATATTGTTTTCAAAATAAAATTTTAAAAATTGTTTTCAATGCTTGTTCACTGATGGGGATGGGGGGGGGTTTGGAGTGGGTGGCTTGGGGTGTTGGGTGGATAGGAGGGGCATTGTCGAATACAGGGGTGGGTACCTTTGGAGGGGGAGAGGGTGGACATACAAGAGATGGTGAGATGGGGGGGTTGTAGTTAAGTGGCATTTTGGAGTGGGATGTGGAAAGAAAGGATGAGTGTCACTGGGGAATGGGGGGGGGGGGGGATGTATGAGACAAGTGGCAATCAGGGGAGAGAGGGGGTGGTGGAGTGAAAAGGGGGTGGGTGGCGGCAGGTGAGAGTTGCAGTGTGGAGAAAACAGTTGGTGTTGGGGATGTGGCACTAAACATATATATAAAGAGCACATCACACTAGGCAACATGTATCATACACATTCCAGGGCACTCACCTTCTTTGCTCTGCTTCCTGGCTGCAAGCCGGTCATACTCGTCCACAAACTGCTTGGTGATGCGCTCCCATAACAGCTTGCAGTGTGGAAGGTCGCTGTGCTTCTCATGGCTCTTGTCGTAGAGCTCTGGGTACTCTTGGACAGCCATTATGAGGTCCTCCACGTTGATAAACCTCCTGGTGGCCATGATGGCTGCTCTCGTCTCTCCCAGCTTGTCAACAGGAAGCTGTCAGAGATGACGTTGAGGGGAGGAGAAGGAAGTTCTGGCAATCCGTGTTGGCATACGTTTTATGTTCAATTTTGTTTGTGAAGAGGGAGGTCCGTTTTGTCATAGGCTTTCATTATCCTCCGTGTATCCGGGTCCAGGAAAAATGCAGCAGGTCCGGACTGTCCGTTCAGTTTCTTTATACGTTTTACACGGATCACCCACGGACCCGTTTTTTCTTGGAGTGTGTACAGCTGCTATTTTTAACATTGGTATCCGTGGCTCCGTTTTTCATCCGGGACAAAAAACGTAGCTACGGATACGTTTTCAGAGCAAGTGTGAACGAGCCCTAAAACCTTATCTCAAGCTGTCTCTCACTGTTTCTTGGCTGTTTAAAGAGACACTTAAGCCTACCAAAAAAAAGATTCGTTTTACTCACCTGGGGCTTCTACCAGCCCTCTGAAGCTGTCCGGTGCCCTCACAGTCACAATCAGATTATCCTGTCCCCCGCCGCCAGCTACTTTCACTTTGCCAACAGGCCTGACCACGTGTAGCCTTCTATGCGTTCCTGTCTGCAATAGCGGCATGTGCCTGCGCAGAACGCTATTGCAGATGGGAACGCGCAGAGGAAGATGCGTGGCCAGGCCTGTGCAGGCACAGTAAGCCTGTTGGCTGATAATGAAAATAGCTGGCGGCGGGGGACAGGAGGAGGCTAGTAGGACAGCTGAAGGGGGGGACAGCTGAAGTGGGTTGGTAGAAGCTCCAGGTGAGTAAAACTGATTCTTTTTCGAGGCTTAAGAATCCCTTTAAGTACCTCAGAAAACAGGACTGTATTTAACCCAAGTTGGGTCAAATAGTTCAGAGAAACTCTTTTGCATAGGTAACTTTCTTTTCTTTGCTACTTGTGTTCTATCTTTTAGCTGCACCACACTTATAATTTATTATCTAACAAGTTTGTTTCCGCCTCAGGTTAGCTTTGAATGTTCTGTAAAGGAAGCAATATGCTGGCTTGCTAGGTGGGGGAGGTGTTCATCATAGTGCTGGAGGAGGCTTATCCTGCACGGTCCTCGGCTTTGTGTAGGGTCTTTATATGTAATAAGTGTGAAGAGGTTTTTATGTTTGTCATCTGTGTAGCGTGCTGATGGAGATGATTCATGTTGCTCTCTCCTTTTTTTCCTTTAGATTGCGGATAAGAGAGTGTCCAGGAATCATGCAATGCTGGAGGTGGTGGATGACAAGCTCCGCATAAAACCGGTAATTACTGATGTAATCTAGGGCTATGGAAGTATCATGGTTGTTATGTTCTGAGATTATGTCGTTGAAATGTTACAAAGTGTATCGGTAGCTTAATTTATACTTTACATATTCTGCCTACTCCTGGATGATGTGTTTATCCCTACGTTGTAAAATGCTAAATCATCTCTGCTCTGGCAGTGCACAGACTGAGGGCGGAGTTCTTCTGTAGGTTTACAGTGCAGGTATATATTACAGATGGAGTGATCCCTTTCTGTTCTACATAAAGCTACATTTGCAGATTCCGGTTATTATTATTGCTGTTTATTGATATCGCACTGACATTGTTACGATCTGCATCTGCTGGTAAATTCCTGCATGAACTAACTTTGCTTCACCAGCAGATGTCACCAGCCTCCTCCATGAATTTACAACCTGAACTTTCCTCTGCCCACCAGCAGAGGGCGGACTGTCTAGAGATCTCTCCACAGACAGGGAGGAGGCCTGGACTGTCACATGGTCTCTCAGCATGCCATTTAAGCCACACCTGTAAACTAACTAGTTGCTAGCTCTTTGTTCCTGGTTCTAGCCATCCTGCCCTGAGTTCCCTGTTCCTGGTATATTTCCTAGTTCCTTGATTCCCTGCTGTATTGATCTCCCGTGTTGACCTTGGGCTTTTGTATACCGACTATTCTTTGCCTAGCGATTACTGTACTGTTTGATCTCCTGTGTATGACCTATGCTTGCTGACTATCCGTGTGTCTCCTCCTCGATTGTGAATCTGTATTTTGTATATATATATTTCTAGGTTTATGTTGTGTTACTATTCTGGATCCAGGGTCTGTGTGAACACCATTCTATACACTGGATCTACTCTGCATATCTCGCTTTATGCATAGAGGTCCTTGTATAAACCCTGATTTTCATACCTTTGTAGGCTTATTAAATATATCTGCCTGTATTATTTGATGCAGTGTATTGTATGTGTGTGGAATACGTTGCCTGCAAGTTGATACTGATTGTTTCCGTGCATGAGGTTAATGTACAGTATTACTTTATTTTCATTTAATAATAAATCCTTATTATTCATTTATTCCTGGCTTGTCAGTCTTTTCCTAAACAGTGACATCTCTGCCTGGTTGTGGGTTTGTGCGTTGGTTTCTGTTTGCTCCAGGTGCAGTGCACAAACTCCATGCAAATCGTAACAGACATCTTACAAAGGGCTTTATAGAGTACGTGGTCAGGTCACTGATTGTCCCATAGAGAAGCTCACAATCTAATCCTACCATAGACTTAGTTAATTGATCCTATCATTGTTGAAGAGGAACAGCAGGAGTCTAATAGATGTTAATTATCTATGTTATCACCCATGTTAATTATCAGTAATCGGGCCCCTAGGCGGTGAGTTGGACACCTGATGCAGATAGTAGCCAATCATAGGAAATAATGGTTGAGGGAGATCATAGACGATTGGCTACAACTAGCGGTCATTTGGGCGCTGGGCTGGGGTTAGAGTTAGGAATTAGGAGGGGAAGGTAAGTTTTAGGCACTTGAAGGGAAGGATAGTGTTGGGCATTAGGTGGAGGGGGGGGGGGTTGTTTTAGGCACAAGGAGATGGTTCATGTGAGAGTAGGTGTCGGGTAAGTGCATAGTCGCAGACAGAACATCGCATGGGGATAGTGGAGTAAGGGGTCCGAGTTAGTCTGGGGCCCAGTAGACAGTGCCACACACGGGCCCCAGCTGCAGTCTGTCTTTGTGCCCTAATGTACAGACTGTCTGGTGAGTCTGTAAGCCTTGGCTAGCATGGGGGGCATTGGGTCCGTGCATTTCTCTCTGTCTCTATGTCATTGCTTTGAGTGACACTATCTGTCCTCCTCCGTCCTGCCTCTCTTGCGTTTCCATGTAACACAGGGATGTCAAACTCCAGTCCTCAAGGGCCAAGGTCCTCACACATTTTTGACACAGCTCAATTGAATTGATGGCACTGAATCAGGAGAGGTGTGGAGTTCACGAAATACAACACATTTCTTAATCAGTCCATCTTAAACACTGCCATGGATATGGCCCTTCAGGACTGGAGCTCGACACCTGTGGTGTGATGGGAGGAGGAAAAGCACGGAACAACAGGAGGGGAGGAGAGCAACACGGCATGTCAGCAGCTAGTGAATTGAGTATGTCTAAGTTATTTATAGCAGAGCCAGAGTCCAGGGACCTCATAGAATCTGCCTATAACTACCTGCAGGCCCCTGCAATCTACCTATTTCTACCATATGGCCCCTACAATCTACCTGTTATTACCCATTAGCTGATGCAATCTACTGTACCTATTTCTACCTACTGGCTGCTACAATCTACCTATTTCTACTCACTGGCCACTGCAATCTACATTTTTCTACCCACTGGCAACTGCAATCTACCTTTTTCTACCCACTGTCCACTGCAATCTACCTATTTCTCCATTCCTCACGCTAACCTCACCTTTCCATCTGTAACACTAGCCTCCCTCTCCCTGCCTAACATTAACCTATCCCTTGGGGTTCGGCTACATTGTAGCCAGACATATCAATATTCCCTCCTACCAACCGTGCCGCTATTTGAGCTCGGCTACAGTGGAGCCAAAGTCACAAACGGTCCAAGTTCCGTCCCTACTGCTATATGAGTCAGGTTACAGTGTAGTCAATCTAATTGCCATTCCATGAGCCACCCCTACTTTTATATCAGTTTGGTCACAGTGTACCCAAACTAATTGCCGTTTCATGAGCCACCACTACCTCTATATAGAGTTTGGCTACAGTGTAGCTAAACTCAGAACCAATTTCACCACTATCCCTACTGTAATTAGTTTGATGCGCCACCCATACCGCTACATGTATGTAGCCACACTCATAACCGTTGGTGATGATAGCCAAATGCCTGCACCCAAATTAAACCCCCCGGTCTATGGTACTGCCAAAGCGTGTCTGCCGTTGTCGCACCCAAAATGCCTGCTTCGTCCATATCCCTCTCACTGCATGGTTACTTTAAAGCACAAGTCTAGACTATGATTACATTTATTTAATGACAAGTTTGACAGCATGACAGTATGACAGCAAAGCTCTGTGAGCTGGTCAGAAGCCTATTTATTTGGCTCCTGATCCCGTGATCACCATGAGCCTATCTCATTGGCTCACATCAATCACAGGGTCAGGAGCCAATGAAATTGGCTCTTGACCGTCTCACAGAGCTCTGTCGTAGCGAAGGCAGAGCGAGTGGGCTTTAGCGATGGATGAATGGCGACAGCAGTGATTCCGTGAGGCGAAACGTCGGTGAGCCCTGTTTTTGGTACCAGAGACTGCTGGTACACAAGTGGTTAAGGCCATATATGCCAAGCTGATCGCTCATCTTATTTAAAATGGGAAGCTGTTAGCAGTGAAGTGCTGCAAGGGTCAGTACAAAATCCAATCCATTTCAATCTATTTATTAATGATCTAGCAGATGGAATACAGAGTAATCTTGCCATCTTTGCAGAAGATCGAAAATTATGCCGAATTATAAACACTAAGCAGGATAGTGACATTTTACAACAGGATCTCAACTCAACGGCTATATGGGCAGACAGATGGCAGATAAAATTTAATGTATATAAATGTAAGGTCATGCACCTTGCATGTGCCAATGGTAGAGCAATATATAAGATAAATGGCTTACAGCTGGGAAGTATTTGGTAATGCTGGTTGATAACTAGTTAAACACCGGTATTCAATGCCAAGCAGCAACGGTTAAAGCCAGAGCTGGGACAAGGTCCTCCAGCACCCAAGGCTGAGACACCAAAGTGCGCCCCTCCATCCCTGCCACCCCAGCCGTCACACACTGATTGCTATTAGACTAAGAGGCGCCACAGGGCCCACAACCTCCCCAACACCTTAATATCTAGTTATCTGGCTTGCAGTCACTGCTATGTATCCCCTTTTCTTATTTATTTCTGCTTTAAACACAATTAGGAATGACAGCTGAATGAATTGTGCGCCCCCTCCTACACTGCGCCCTGAGGCTGGAGCCTCTCCAGCCTATGCCTCGGCCCGGCCCTGGTTAAAGCAAATAAAATTCTGGGATGCATGTGGGAAATAAAATAACGAGATTCTAGTATACTACGTCCTCTATATAAACTACTTGTAAGGCCACATCTGGAGTATTGGACACTGTTTTTTGCTAAATTTATCTGAGGGTGGAAAGTCTCGCTTACCAAGAATGGTTGGACAAACGTTGTTTACAGTATAACCTCGTTGTAGTAAACTCTGATATAGTGAACATTTGGGTATAGTAAACTACCTCTCCAGGTCCTGGCCAAGCTCCATTATATGTCTATGGGAGCAACGCCTGGTATAGTAAACCCTGATATAAAACTTCTGCTATAGTAAACATGTTTTTTTGGCCCCGACGTGATGCTGACTCTGGGTATAGTAAACATATGTCAATGTGAAACCCCCTGGTCGGCTAATCTCTTTCGTTGGTGCCTGACAACATTTGTAAGACAAGAATGGCTTCGGCATTGGATATACCATACTGTACAAATAAGCAGCCTGGCGAAAATGAGGAATAATGTGAGTAATTATTATTGTCAATTCATTAACATTGTGAATAACGTTCAGTGTCAGCTGCAATTTTTATGGAGCCCTGGATACTGTACTAGTGATTTGCCCAGCCTGACTATGCCCTAAGCAGGGGACATTGTCTGCGCATGGAGGAAACAAGGTTTTGCTATCTATTTAGGAAAAGGTTCTTTACAGTAAGAGTTGTTAAAATGTGAATATTTTACCAAAGTAGGTAATTATGACAAATTCTATATCTGCATGTAAAGCACTGGTGTTGAACTCCAGGCCTGGAGGGCCAGATCCATGCCAGTGTTTAGGATGGAATGAAAAAGAGTGGAATGTGTTCTACCTGATGGACCACACATTTCCTGATTCAGACCCATCAATTCATTTGAGCTGTGTCAAAAATGTCTGAGGACCTCGCCCCTTAAAGGATCAGTTTGATATCCCCCCTCTCCTCCCCTCTGCCTCTGAAATCAATGGCTAGTAACACCTCCCCCTCCTCCTGCCCAGACTGAGCTCCTTTTAGCTCTTGCTACTGTCTGAAAATGCCAAGGCACTCTAAAAAGCTGTGGGCGAGGCTCGTTTAGTTTATAGGGAATTCGAGTATTAAAACAAAAACAAAGTATTTGGCTTAAGGAATGCCCTATAAACTATATGAAAGGAACGCAATTAGGCAATGAGTAAAAGTTTATCTCGGATCCACTTTAAAGCAGAATATAACCCTGCATTTCAACTTTGCTCTAAGGCCTCTTGCACACTGCAAGCAATTCAGATTCAGATTCCGCTTTTTAATCTGTTTTTACTTCCGATTCAGATTCAGATTTGCAGTTTGCTCCCTGCACACTGCAAATCTGAATCTGAATCGGAGGTAAAAACTGATTAAAAAGCGGAATCTGAATCGGAATCGCTTGCAGTGTGCAAGAAGCCTAAAACGTTATTTACAGCATATTATATGCAACCAGCATTTTTTTTTTTTACTAGACCAGCATTGGAAGGGTTAAACACAGAGGTTTAAAGTTCCGTGGAGAGATATGCAGAAGTTCAGATAAATACATTTAACTAAATAGAATGTAACAAGTGATAAATGTTACACACTCTTTGGCTGTCCTCCAGCTCCTTCTCAGTCAGAGAGAGTGAGTCACATTCAACACTTAGATACAATTATGTAAACAAAATGTATCTATGTAAGCTTCAGATGCGTCTGCAGTTCTCTCCAGGAACTTTAAAGCTCTGTGTAACCCTTCCAATGCTGGTCTAGTAAAAAAAAATGCTGGTTGCATATAATATACTGTAAATAATGTTTTAGAGCAAAGTTGAAATGCAGGGTTATATTCCACTTTAAGGGCTCTGCCTCTGACACAGACCAATCAGTAAATCAAAGAGAGTGGGTTACCTGGCACCAGAATGCAGCAGGTTGAAACAACTGAAGTGAGATGAGGGGAGTGTGCTCTTCCACAATGTATCATCATGCAGAAACAGACAGCAAGGCACTGATCCCTGAAAACCCTTTATTCTGGTTGGGCATGGCACAGTGGTACAAACAATGGGGCACCTGGCACCCAACCAGAATAAAGGGTTTTTAGGGAGCAGTGCCTTGCTGTCTGTCTCTACTTTGCAAGGCAAATCTGCTCTTTCTGTTCAGTAAGCCAGCACCTATTTAGTAAGGAATCCCTGGGGCTAGACTTCTTAAAGGGAACCAGAGCTATGGAAGAAAAAGCTGTTATACTTACCTGGGGCTTCCTCCAGCCCCATACGCGCTTATCGATCCCACGCCGCCATCCACCGCTGCCCGCATCTAGGAGAACCGGCTCCCGTCAGTGACGTCATCGGAGACGAGCTACGCAGGAGAATTGCGCCCTCTACGTATCTCTCCATACACTGCCGCAGAGATATGCAAATAGCGCACCTCTGCTACGCTAGACTGGCTCCGACTGCCGGCAGAGCGGGGTCCCGGTTCTCCTTGATGCGGGCAGCGGTGGATGGCGGTGTGGGAGAGATCCGTGCGTATGGGGCTGGAGGAAGCCCCAGGTATGTATAACAGCTTTTCCTTCCATTAGCTCTGGTTCTCTTTAACAATGCTACAGCTTATAGAGCGCACCCTAGTGGCTGCAGCTCTGGCGCTTTGAGTCCACCGGGAGAAAAGCGCAATATAAATGTTCTGTGCCTTGTCTTGCCAGTGCTATGGGCCATCCATCACCCACCTCTCTTTCCTCACACCCTGGCACAGATATTTTGCAATCTATCTGATTGGACAAACATGAATGAATCAAATGTGGAGCAATAGATTATGGACAGATTCGATCAAAGTGAAAACATTGATGTCCATGTGGTCAGCTTAAAGAGACACTGACGTGAAAAAAAAATGATGATATTATGATTTGTATGTGTAGTACAGCTAAGAAATAAAACATTAAGATCAGATACATCAGTGTAATTGTTTCCAGTACACGAAGAGTTGAGAAACTCCAGTTGTTATCTCTATGCAAACAAGCCATTAAGCTCTCCGACTAAGTTAGTCGTGGAGAGGGCTGTTATCTGACTTTTATTATCTCAACTGTTCCTGGACTATTTACTTTTCCTCTGCCAGAGGAGAGGTCATTACTTCACAGACTGCTCTGAAAGACTCATTTTGAATGCTGAGTGTTGTGTAATCTGCACATAATATAGAATGATGCAATGTTAGAAAAAACACTATATGCCTGAAAATAAAAGTATGAGAATATACTCTTTGCTGCTAATCTTCTAGTAATTATTCATAGTACACAACCAATTCACTATATCATATTTTTTTTTTCGCTTCAGTGTCTCTTTAAGGCTTTAATACTTAAATGTTTTAAATAAATGTGCCTGTTCAGTTTCAGATCAGATTATCTTTATGGTGAATGCTTCGATCACTGCATGTTTTTTTTTTTCTGATCTGATGGGGAGATTGTCTTGTCAAGTCAGTCGAGGTCATAAGTAGAGTTTTTGGCATCTATTGTTCCCAGTGACATACCGGTATTTGGCCATCTGTGGCAGACATAAAATGAAAACATTAAACTATTCCCGTCGTCCGCCACTCACAGTAATGGACTTCTACTGAATGCAAAATGTCTTTTCTTGCGAGAATCTCTCTTCATGGATATACTGACGCTGAGAGGCTTCAGAAATGTTTCCTGAATATTTGTGCTTACATCTTGCTTTATTACATGTTGCAGTTTTTCCATATTGATTTAAAGAGAGCCTGAGGTGGGCTCATAAAATGTAATAAGAAAATGATGCTACCTGATCCGGGATGCTGAGCGGATCAGGTAGCCGCCAAAACCGCCGCTCTCTGCCGCTCCTGTGGGCCGCATTGGTCCACTTTCACTTTTGTGACCTCTGAGTTGTGACGCTGGAAGGAGAGAGAGGTGGGGGAGTGGCAGGGGGCGTGGCCAGGGAGAAACTCTGGAAAGCCTGCAGGAACACAGCTAGCGGGCGTTTTGAATAGGGAATCCCTCTCCTCTATTTACCCTCCGAGATGGCGACAAATATCAAATATGTCGCTAATTTCGGTGGGTTATAGCGCGACATTTCGGGGGGGGGGGGGGGAGGGGGGCAAAGAGCGGCAATGTGGGGCCACAGAGGCATGTCATGAAGCAAAGAACATGCCTCTGTGTCCCATCTATCCCTCCAAGGAACCGCCTCAGGTTCTCTTTAAAGCAATCTGCAAATAACCCGTCACAGACCCATACGTCTTATGCCTGGTACACCATGCAATTTCTCGTCAGATAGATGGGTCAAATTGGTAATTTCGTGCAGGTCCGATCGATTTTCGATTAATTTTTCCTACATACAAAATCGATTAGAAATCAGATCGGACCTCTCGGAAATATTCTATTTCACCCGTGTAAGTGCAGTGGTTCTTTTGGCTGGTCCTCTGTTAAAAGCAAGTTCCCACAGGTTCCTGTTTCATTGATTGGCTGTTTGCTCACACACATGATCAGAACGTTCCACTCACTTTGCAGGAAAATACACTTCAGACTATCTAATCATTTTAAATTGGATTATTCAGTGATCAAGGATAAAACTTGTGAATTCAAAGCCTGATGCTGGGTATACACGATGCGTTTTTTCTGCCGATTTTCCATCCGATCGATTTATGATTTGATTTTTTTTTTCGATTCTGTTATCTTTTCTTATCTATTTCCATTTACTTCAATGAGAAATTGATCAGAATAACGATCAAAAATAAGATCTGACATGTCAGAAATTATCTATTGAACCATCTATCTAACACAAAATTGTATGGTGTGTACCTAGCATTACAAGAAGAGAATGTAATGTGTAAAAAAAACCCCAAAGCCAAACAAATACTTGCCTACAAAGCAGGAATCCCACCAAAGTTTCCCACATCCTGCTGGCCCCCACCATTTTCTCGCTTGGACTCCAAAAAGAACAGCGGTAAGATTGCGACCGCACTCCTCTTCATGCATGGGAGTGGCTGTGCCGCTCTTGCATGAGTACAGTCGTGCTTGTGCAGTAAACCAGAGCTGGTCGTACACTGCGCAGGTGCAGCATGGCCACACCTGTGCATAAAGTGTAGCATTGTCCCAATCTTCAAGATGGTACCGGGGAGCCACAGTGGTCTCCAGGGTGACACGAGAAGTCTCTGAAGAATCCAGAGGCTTCCCTCTTAGGTAAGTATCTGTTTTTTTTTTTTACATTAGGTTTGCCTTGTGTTTACTTTAAGCTATGCACACACATAAGCAAACCTGAAGAGAGAAATTCCCTTTCCAGGTTTGATACTTATGAGTAGGGGAAAGGTTCTGGATAGCATAGAATCTTACAATTCCTTATTCTGGCCCGTTGTTCCAGCCCAGTCCGCTGGTAAACTCAGTCTCCCGAATAGCTATTGGGATTGAACTACTCATCATGTGCCCAAGTAGTGCCCAGGATGAGTGATTTGCTACTGTGCATGTACAGGTCCAGGCTCACACACGCACAGTAGCCATGCACTTGTCCTCGACTAGCTCCAAAGAGCTGATCGACAGAGGAGGTTGAATAGCTTTACCGGCTGAAATCGATGGATCAACGGGGGGGCTGATAGAAGATCAGAGGTTTACTTTAAAGAGTAGCTGTCAGGCTGCAAAAGCTAATTTAAACCTCTATTCTCCTGTGTTAAACAGTTTAGAAGGAAGCCAAAAAGGCAATACTGAAGTTAAAAATCTCTCTTACTTTGATTTTTGCTGAACAGCAAGGCTCGTTATTCCCAAGCTCCTAAGGAGGCCGGCAGGATGCATAACAGATACTGCAAAGCATTCTGGGGCTGCTTCTTCTCCCCACTGCACTACCTTGGGTCCTCCCCCTTCATTTCCCTATCCCGCCCTAAGGCTGCTTTCACAGTGGGAAGTTACAGGCTCATGTTACAGCAGCTTGTAACAGCAGCCTAACTCACAACACTGAAAAATCACGGGGCACATGTTCCGTTAGAGTATGCTGCATGAGTCCGCTATTGTTCCTAGCCACATGGCTAATTAATATTCACTGCACAGTAGTGTTGTCCTGATCATGAACCATTAGGATCTTTGATCCTGATCTTTTTTGTGAGTCGAATCATTAGGTTGCAATGTAATGGAGGATATTGCATCACAATTGGCTTCATACAAGACAGACCAACATGGAACCTGCCATGAGCTGTCAGGAGCATCATTCTCTGCAAATACTATATAAAAATTCTGTGAAATCCAAACGTGGACAGTGAAATGCATATGTAATGTAAGTACAGCCAATATTTAGCTACTGATATGTGTTTTTTTCCTCTGAGACCCTATACCTAACCGTTCCTCTTTAAGGACTGTTCAGGCTGAGAATCTAGCATGTGTCTGTCGCCTGGGTGATGAAGTTCCAATACCTACGGGTGACTCGTATGTGTGTGCAAAGGTTTGAACTGTCTTCACTGATATAATTTGAGAGATTTTTTCTCCATCAAATGTTAAGCCTTGTACACATGTATGAGGTCTGCTGGCCGGGGTCAGGACTCGATCCTTCAGGTGACCGCTCAGGGACAAGTACATGTTGTACATGTTGCTACGTAGAATAAGGCCGAAGGATTGGCACAGACGGAGTGACAAGGAGTGGCCAGGGTGGGTAAAAGAACTCATGCTTAACCTCCTGGGGGATACAATTATATCGCTTGTAACAATGAGAGTTCAGTTCACATAAGTCACCATCCAGCAGCTTGAATCCATCCAGCTGAATATCCCAAGGATTTCAATCACTTAATCTCCTCATTGGTCAGCCAACACGTCATAGAGAAATAGAAAGAGAAAACATATAGCGTAATCCAGTTGCTACAAAAATCTGCCCTTCACCATTCCAGAGTGAACACACACCACCTTGTGCTGGGACACACTCCCCCCAATGTGCCCGCACTCACCCTATTAGCCTCCAATCAATCCGGAGGTATGGATATAGCGTGTATGGGGGAAGGCAGGGATCACTCCAGTATGCAGGCAATCTAAAAACTCAAAGATGCGCCATATAGTGTAAAATCATTTAATAAAAAAGGTTTTAAAAAACCAGTTACACTCACAAGCGTAGATGGTCACAAGCGCATTGTATCATGTGTACACAGCAGTCCCGGGCAGCCGCTCACACACACGCTCCACTTCAGACCCTCGCGTCCTGTGATTTCCTGGATCTTACGGTCATGTGACATAGCTCCGCCCTATGCATTTCGTCATGTAAAATGACTCATCAGGGGCATATGTCACAAAGGTAAAACGTAGGTTATATTCACTTCTAAATTACCCTCCCCTTTTAATTGAAACCCGCCTATTATTAAAATTAGATCCTCTGCAGCCATCTGTGTTAGCGCTTACCCGTGGGGGACATGGAAAAACGACAGTAGGACTGCTACAATAACAATATAATACAACATTAAAATATACACTTCTGATTCCATAAAAACCACAGCAATAAACGTCATATTACAAAACTCCGCATGGATCTCATCCGTCAGAAATCACCAATGAAAAATTGTGCAGCACCCGACCATATAGGCTGGACACCACGCATGAGACGATAAAAACCGCAGTTAGAAACATATAAGCATATAACCCCCTTTTCCCTTTACGGAAAAACCGCAAGAAACCGCGGAAAGGCCGCCAGCAAAACGCCAAGGCAGTCACGCCAATCAGAAAAAAGTATTGATTTAGTTTCACATGATTCGGTCGGATGGGAATCCATGGTAAATTCAACTATTATCAACAAAACATAATCAAATCAGCTATTAGAAATAAAACAATTAATATCCAAATCAACATTAAGTCCGATTGGACTAAACGTATCCAAATTAAATATCCACCTAGTCTCTTTCTTTGACAGCTCTCTAACTCTATTGCACCCCCTCCAGTTAGGTATTAGTTTTTCTACCGCACAAAAATGCATTGCCTTTGGATTGCACTGATGTTTAAGTTTAAAATGGAGAGACACACTATGTTGCTCAAACCCCTTTTTTATATTTTTGTGCAGAATGAGGGTCCCACGAATAGAGCCAATAATATTGGAATTACCCCTAGTGTAACGTTTAGGAATGCATCCACTTTTAACCCACAAGATACATCAGCTTTGAACGCAGTGGAAAACTTTAAGGATCGGGTAATCAATGATCTAAAAAAACTGAATATTAAATCAAAAAAGTCGGATGAACAAGCCATTAATAGTATACTTAAAGAAAAAAGTTTAGTTGTGCGGTCTGCAGACAAAGGGGGGGGAGTAGTAGTACTACGTAAAGATCAATATTTTGAGGAGTTGGATAAGCTTATTTTTGATGAAGGAACATATGAGAGACTGTCGGGGGACCCCACTTTAAAATATAAAAGAGAATTGGCCCTTATGTTGGATGAGGGATTGATGATGGGTCTACTTGATAAGAAGACCTGTGTGTAAGGCTTGGTGGTGTATTCTCCACAGTCAGCATGCAACGCATGAGCTGGCGTGGAGGAGGTACACACACTAGCACCAGGAAACAGGCTATCCCTAGTATAGTGGAGGGGAGGACTGACTCCAATAGGAGATTGTGGCGCACAGAGCCGGTGCAGATCTGACAGCCACAAACAATGCTTTCGTTATAACGTCTCAGCGCAAAGTAGCGCTGAGCGCATAAACCAGAACTGAGGAGATCAGGACAGGTAGACAGAATGAACGCTTGCTAGCTAGCGGCTACTTAGCGACAGCAAGCGTCCAAAACCAGACAGACTGGAATGAGGCAGCCAATGCGATGCGGCGATGGCGTGCCTCACAAAGACAGGACAGGATAGTCAGAAAATAGCAGGATTAAGATAGATGAACGTAACACAGATAAATATACAATAAGTATGTTTTCCTAGCGCATTACAATTACAGCTATCAATGAAACTATTTGTAACGTCTGACTAACATATGTATATATCGGCAATGAACCGATATATGACATAAGCTGGAACACTGACTTAGACTGGAGCAATACAGGGAACAGGACTCAGAAGGATTCGCTATCTCTTCGCAGAGATGAACGCAATCCACAAACGGTAACAGAACAGGATTCAGAAGGATTCGTTATCTCTTCGCAGAGATGAACGCAATCCACAAACAGTAACAGAACAGGATTCAGAAGGATTCGTTATCTCTTCGCAGAGATGAACGCAATTCACAAGCAGAACCAGGAGCAGGGTAACTACCTCAGCACGGGTGGTCACGGTACGCGCAACCTACCAAAACGTGCTGGAAAGCTGACTAACTGCACACAGGATATAAACAGTTCGTGTACGTATACATCAGCGACACTGATGTATTAACGTAACACAAATACAAGGAAAATAATAAACGTGCTGGTATGCATATATATTGGCAATGAACCAATATATGATGCAAAGACCAGCAAAGTATCTTTATAACAAGAAACACGATCGGGGGCTAAAGCGACAGCAAGGCAGGCTTAAGCTGAAGCTATGAAAACCCAAGGAAACCCTGCAGGAAGCAGATCTTTATACTGAGGTCATCCAATGGGAGCAGACACGCAGATTCCCACACAGGTGAATGATAGTCAGTCACAAGCTGACAGCAGGGAAAGACAGACAAAGCTATGCAACTTGCATGGAAATAGATCAGAACTGCCTGAGCTGCAGCACTACTACTTCCAGTAATAGCTGCTGCAGCAGCGATCATTACAGTACCCCCGCCTTTAAAAGCGGATTCCAGACGCTTTTCAAAACCGAAATTCCCAACAAAACAGTCTGACTGATAATTCATGATGACCGGGACAGCCCGGCAAGACCGAATTCCAGAATCAGTCCCCACAAGACTGGACCCATCAGAACCAGAACCTACAGAACCACGCCCATCAGTACCACAAGCCCCAGTGTGACACCCATCAGAACCATGATTTCCAGAAGAAAGCCCTCCGAAATTCCCTGAGCGATACCCACTGCCTTCCAGGAACCGCTCAGAAACGCCAAAGCCTTTGCAATGCCCACCGGTACTGTCTTTACCAACACAAAACCCACTGTTGAACCAGTCCAAGGCACCAGGACAGGTTTTCTCAGAGACCTCCCAGAACACCTTAGACACACTTGGGCATTCTGGCACACAAAGAACATCTGGGCACACCGGCACAAGAGAAACCTCTGGGCATGTCAAGGAACTGTGAGCCTCAGGGTCAGCCAAGACAGGACCAAAACCAGGACTGGCCAAAAAAAAATCATCATGACTAAACTTCGCAACCACTGGACTTTTACACGAGAATGCTGGATCAGACTTAGATGTCGCTGATTCCAGCAAAGTCAGTAACAAATCAGATTCAGGGGCACCAACAAAACAGGACAAATCTTCTGATGTATGCTCTGAACCAGATAGGGACTCCACAACTACCTCTGGACTGGACAGAGACTCATTTAATACACTGGATTGGAGCTCATGAGGCGCTGCAGAACAAGTCAGTATTGCAGCAGCCCCCACTGGACTAGGCAAAACTGAGGAATTCCCTGGACAGGAAGGGGACTCTGGAACCTCTGCCACAGCGGCCAGAGAACTAGAATCTTTCAGGATACAGGGCTGGGTTTCAGGAACACTCATCGGACCGGACTGAAATTCTGAGATTTCTATTATTTTGACCAGAGAATCAGAATTATCCATGTTACAGGGCAAGACTTCTGAAACATTCAGAGGACAGGGCTGGAGTTCCTCGGCTGTTACAACACTGGAGAGGGACTCAACAACATTGGTTAAATCAGACTGTGTACAGGGCAAGGTATCTGACACACTTGCTGACGAGGACAATATTTCAATGGCTTCTGCTTTGCTGGGCAGAAATTCATCAAGTTTTATTAGAGCAGACTGTAATTTCAAAACAGCTGCTAGACAAGTGAATATTACTGCAACACCAACTGAGGTAAGCAGTGCTTCAGCCTCCTCTGCTAGAGGGTTTAAAGTATCCAAAATACTGGGTGAAGCATAAGACTCTGCGACCACAGCTTCACTGGACAGGATCACTGAACAGTCCATATTGCAGGGCAAAACCATGGAAGCACCTGCTGGACAGCATAATGATTCTGTGACCTGAGTTTCATTGGAGAGATCTACTGCACAATTCATGGTACAGGGCAAATTTATTGGAAAATTTTCTGAACAAGGTAATAATTCTGCGATTTCAGGTTCACATAGCAGATGCTCTGAGCTATTCACGAAACTAGAGCGAGGTGTAGAAACAGGAAGATCAAGACACAATGTTTGCGCATCTGCTGGATCAGACAGGAGTTGAACTTTATTAACACAGGTAATTTCTGCAGAAGTGTTTGCAGAGACAGGCAAGATTTTTCTGGTGTCTGTTTCACTAAACAAAGAGTCATGAGTACTGGCTAGGCTGGACTCGGAAGTCAGCAGGACCTCTGGATTCTCTGCTGAGAAATTTGCGCAGGGCAAGGTTAAGAATGTATCAGTGGCTTCTGTTTTACTGGGAAGTAACACTGAGTTATCCATGGTACAGGGTGGAATTGCAGGAACTTCAATTTCACACAAAAAGAGCTCCGAATCACCTGCTGAATCAGCCGAAGGTGCTGAAGCAGGCGGGTCAGAACGCCAAATTTGCGAATTCGGAGTCACAAAAAAATCATCCAAATTCAGTTCCCACACATCAATCAATGGAGCCACAAAGTCATACTCACACACACCAGTTTTTATTAGGTTATAGGCAGACTTAATGCATGCATTCAATACCAATTCACTTTTTGCACTGTAAAATTGACAAAATGAACTTGAATCATTCTTCCATTCATTGACCAGAGCTACCATCTCTCCTTTCTCAAATGGAGGATTCCAAGCATACTTAACAGGCAGATCATGGTTTGCAGATATGATTGTGGCAGGCACATGTATAGGGTTAATTAGCAGGTGATTGGCAGATTCCTTATTCTTAAGAATCTCCAATACCTGTAGCAAGTGTTGAACTGTAGTGTATGCAAACTTCCCTTGGTTCACAAATAAGTTGATTTGTTCAATACTCTGTAATATCTCATCATAATCATACTCAGATAATTCTTTTAAACAAAAATCTTTATTTTCCCTAGCCAGGGAGGAAAGTTCATTAGTAGTTTCATAAGTCCATTTAACTCCCCTGAAAGACAATTGCATTTCATTATCTGTTAATGGCAGAATCTCATTATAGGTCTCAGTCGCTAAGGATAACGATTCTGCAGATTGGACACGTTTCTTAGAACGTTTGCGTTTTGCCTTTGACCTTGCGGTTTTTGGTAATTTATTCAAAGCTGCAGGAAAATTATCAGTAACACTTTCTGCTTGCTGCTCATTCTTGCAAGCAATTGAAGGAACAGCTGATTGGCCTGCTGCCAGGAGTTCATTTAGAGGAAAAGGCAATGGATCTATGCGCAACCAGTTATGGATCACAAACGCTAGAAATTCCAGTGGTCTCTCTTTCAAATCGGAATGATTGAGAACATCAAATGCCCACTGGAATAATTCCCCTTTAAACAAAATATAACTTAGTTGGAGTGCCCAGGTTGAAACAGGAGTCGCTTGGAGATCAGGATTGGTCAGGAACCTGGCACATTCAGAGAAAAACTCATTTTCTGTTTCAGAGCTAAGTTCTTCAAATTTCTTAAAGGAACAGGAACCATAATTAACAGTGTCATACTTTCTGGGAATCCCCCCCACAATGGGGATTGGTAATGGGGTTTTCATAATGTAAGGCTTGGTGGTGTATTCTCCACAGTCAGCATGCAACGCATGAGCTGGCGTGGAGGAGGTACACACACTAGCACCAGGAAACAGGCTATCCCTAGTATAGTGGAGGGGAGGACTGACTCCAATAGGAGATTGTGGCGCACAGAGCCGGTGCAGATCTGACAGCCACAAACAATGCTTTCGTTATAACGTCTCAGCGCAAAGTAGCGCTGAGCGCATAAACCAGAACTGAGGAGATCAGGACAGGTAGACAGAATGAACGCTTGCTAGCTAGCGGCTACTTAGCGACAGCAAGCGTCCAAAACCAGACAGACTGGAATGAGGCAGCCAATGCGATGCGGCGATGGCGTGCCTCACAAAGACAGGACAGGATAGTCAGAAAATAGCAGGATTAAGATAGATGAACGTAACACAGATAAATATACAATAAGTATGTTTTCCTAGCGCATTACAATTACAGCTATCAATGAAACTATTTGTAACGTCTGACTAACATATGTATATATCGGCAATGAACCGATATATGACATAAGCTGGAACACTGACTTAGACTGGAGCAATACAGGGAACAGGACTCAGAAGGATTCGCTATCTCTTCGCAGAGATGAACGCAATCCACAAACGGTAACAGAACAGGATTCAGAAGGATTCGTTATCTCTTCGCAGAGATGAACACAATCCACAAACAGTAACAGAACAGGATTCAGAAGGATTCGTTATCTCTTCGCAGAGATGAACGCAATCCACAAGCAGAACCAGGAGCAGGGTAACTACCTCAGCACGGGTGGTCACGGTACGCGCAACCTACCAAAACGTGCTGGAAAGCTGACTAACTGCACACAGGATATAAACAGTTCGTGTACGTATACATCAGCGACACTGATGTATTAACGTAACACAAATACAAGGAAAATAATAAACGTGCTGGTATGCATATATATTGGCAATGAACCAATATATGATGCAAAGACCAGCAAAGTATCTTTATAACAAGAAACATGATCGGGGGCTAAAGCGACAGCAAGGCAGGCTTAAGCTGAAGCTATGAAAACCCAAGGAAACCCTGCAGGAAGCAGATCTTTATACTGAGGTCATCCAATGGGAGCAGACATGCAGATTCCCACACAGGTGAATGATAGTCAGTCACAAGCTGACAGCAGGGAAAGACAGACAAAGCTATGCAACTTGCATGGAAATAGATCAGAACTGCCTGAGCTGCAGCACTACTACTTCCAGTAATAGCTGCTGCAGCAGCGATCATTACACTGTGACTTTTTGGTGCCATCAGCTCCAAGAATACCTATCATGTACCAACTCCCAAAGGTCCATAAGAACCCTAATAACCCCCCTGGAAGACCTATCCTGAGTGGGGTAGGCTCTATTACCCATAGGGTAGGCCAATTTATAGACAGCCACCTCCAGCCTTTAGTGCCCCAATTGCCTCATGTGCTATTGGATACCAAGCATACCGTGCAACTGTTGGAAGAACTGAGGATTGAGGGTAATATTTTGTTGGCGACCGCAGACGTAGGGTCGTTGTATACTAATATACCTCACGATGATGGTATTGAAGCGGTAAGAGTGTTTTTACAGCATCTTGGCGATATGCGCGGAGTTCAGATGGAGTTTGTTTTGTCTTTCTTGGATTTTTCTCTAAAGCGGAATTATTTTTGGCACAAGCATCAGTTCTTCAGACAGATATACGGCTGTGCGATGGGGGCATCTTATGCACCTAGCCTAGCAAATATCTATATGGCTCTATGGGAAGAGGAAGCGATTAGGAGAGGGGGGTCTAGGCTGGTGCTTTGGAAAAGGTACATTGATGACCTGCTGATTTTTTGGAGAGGAGATGAGGTGAGTTTTAGAGCCTTTATTGATGAGGTTAATAGCATGAAGGAGAACATCCAACTTACAGCAGAATGTAGTACAGAGTCCATACATTTCCTAGATCTTGTGATCATGAGAGAGGGAGAAGGTTTCTCCACCAAATGCTTCTTTAAATCTACAGATCGCAATGCTTATATTGATGTAACAAGCTGCCATCATCCACAATGGCTTGGGGGTGTTCCTAAAGGACAATTTACAAGAATCCGTAGGAATTGTTCAAGCTTGCAAGATTATTATGAGCAGTCAGATGGTCTGAAAACCAAGTTTGTAGAGAAGGGCTATAATGAATCTTGGTTGGAAGAAATCCAAAAAGATGTTGGAGAGAAGGATAGAACTAGTCTACTCCAACCAAAAGGGGAGGAGTTTAGAAATGATAATAAGGCCCTCTCCTTTCTTAGTGATTTTTCGGCTGACTATAAATCAGTCGAAAGAATCTTCCAAATACACTGGAATATATTGCAGAGTGACTATGTATTGAAAAGTATTTTACCTGATAGACCCAATTTCATTTACCGTCGAGCTCCCACTTTAAAAAATAGGATTGCTCCAAGTTGTGTAGACCCCCCAGAGCGGAAACAAATAACAGGATGGCAAACATCTGGATTTTTTCCATGTAGGGGTTGCAAATGTTGTAGAGAAGCTCTTGCTCATAAAACCAATGAAATTATTTCAACAGCAAGTGGTGGTGTGTTTAAGATCAGGCAGTTTATTAGCTGCGCCACAGCGTTTGTGGTATATGTGATCTGGTGTGATTGCGGCCTACAATACGTGGGCCGCACCACCAGGTCACTAAAAGAAAGAATTAGTGAGCACATTAAAAATATAAAAAAGGGGTTTGAGCAACATAGTGTGTCTCTCCATTTTAAACTTAAACATCAGTGCAATCCAAAGGCAGTGCATTTTTGTGCGGTAGAAAAACTAATACCTAACTGGAGGGGGTGCAATAGAGTTAGAGAGCTGTCAAAGAAAGAGACTAGGTGGATATTTAATTTGGATACGTTTAGTCCAATCGGACTTAATGTTGATTTGGATATTAATTGTTTTATTTCTAATAGCTGATTTGATTATGTTTTGTTGATAATAGTTGAATTTACCATGGATTCCCATCCGACCGAATCATGTGAAACTAAATCAATACTTTTTTCTGATTGGCGTGACTGCCTTGGCGTTTTGCTGGCGGCCTTTCCGCGGTTTCTTGCGGTTTTTCCGTAAAGGGAAAAGGGGGTTATATGCTTATATGTTTCTAACTGCGGTTTTTATCGTCTCATGCGTGGTGTCCAGCCTATATGGTCGGGTGCTGCACAATTTTTCATTGGTGATTTCTGACGGATGAGATCCATGCGGAGTTTTGTAATATGACGTTTATTGCTGTGGTTTTTATGGAATCAGAAGTGTATATTTTAATGTTGTATTATATTGTTATTGTAGCAGTCCTACTGTCGTTTTTCCATGTCCCCCACGGGTAAGCGCTAACACAGATGGCTGCAGAGGATCTAATTTTAATAATAGGCGGGTTTCAATTAAAAGGGGAGGGTAATTTAGAAGTGAATATAACCTACGTTTTACCTTTGTGACATATGCCCCTGATGAGTCATTTTACATGACGAAATGCATAGGGCGGAGCTATGTCACATGACCGTAAGATCCAGGAAATCACAGGACGCGAGGGTCTGAAGCGGAGCGTGTGTGTGAGCGGCTTCCCGGGACTGCTGTGTACACATGATACAATGCGCTTGTGACCATCTACGCTTGTGAGTGTAACTGGTTTTTTAAAACCTTTTTTATTAAATGATTTTACACTATATGGCGCATCTTTGAGTTTTTAGATTGCCTGCATACTGGAGTGATCCCTGCCTTCCCCCATACACGCTATATCCATACCTCCGGATTGATTGGAGGCTAATAGGGTGAGTGCGGGCACATTGGGGGGAGTGTGTCCCAGCACAAGGTGGTGTGTGTTCACTCTGGAATGGTGAAGGGCAGATTTTTGTAGCAACTGGATTACGCTATATGTTTTCTCTTTCTATTTCTCTATGACGTGTTGGCTGACCAATGAGGAGATTAAGTGATTGAAATCCTTGGGATATTCAGCTGGATGGATTCAAGCTGCTGGATGGTGACTTATGTGAACTGAACTCTCATTGTTACAAGCTATAGAGCGCACTAGACTTTTCTTTAACGTGTGTTTGAACAATTTACAGTATTGTTTATCCAGCGCGCTCCACGTGCCGATTTTTGTGTTACCCCTTTTCCATTAGCGCAGCTTTCTGTATATTTTAATCTTGATACAATTATATCGGCCAGGAGGTGGCGCAGCACTATTTTTTAATTTTTTTTATTTTTTAAATCATGTAGCGAGCCAAGGGCTCGCTACATGATAGCCGCTGTGCAGCGGCATCCCCCCACCCCCTCCGATCGCCTCCGGCAATCAAAGCAAACAGGAAATCCCGTTCAGAACGGGATTTCCTGTTTGGCTTCCCCCGTCGCCATGGCGACGATCGGGATGACGTCATCGACGTCAACGACGTTGTGACGTCAGAGGGAGTCCCGATCCACCCCTCAGCGCTGCCTGGCACTGATTGGCCAGGCTGCGCACGGGGTCTTGGGGGGGGGAGCGGCGCGGCACGGCGGATAGCGGCGAATCAGCGCGGAGCGGCGGCGATCGGTATATACATGCAGCTAGCAAAGTGCTAGCTGCGTGCAACAAAAAAAAAATTATGCAAATCGGCCCACCAGGGCCTGAGAAATCCTTTGTGGCGGCTTACCCCGAGCTCAGCTCGGGATTATCCCCCAGAGGGTTAAATCTATTGGAAGTCTTTGTGCAGTGGGTGGGCAACAGATCCCTCTCTGATCACATTTGAACCATGAAGGTGCCCATTAACGGTACATTTTTTTTCACTAAATGCGACCTTTCGATGTGATTTTAATGATTGAATTGTATAGAAAATTCACTGTTTTTGAAGGCAATATATAATTCTTTAGTCGATTTCTAAGTATGATAAAACTGATCGGAAAGTTGGATTTTATGATCGAATTTGAAGAAAGAATCGTTCAGTAAATGTGAACATTCGATAATTGCCATCCGAGCAGTTACGATCGTTCAAATCAAATTGAAAGATTGTATTTGATGAAAAAATTGTACTGTTAATGGGCACCTTAAAGAGAACCCGAGGTGTGTTTAAAGGGACTCCGAGCAGTGCAGAAACTATGGAAAGATGCATATCATTTTCAAGCTCTCTTTCTCCTCTTTCCAATGATATATAAACCGCCGCCCTACGCCTTTTAGTTTTCGCTATTTTCGCGATTGAAATTGCAGCGACCGCGATTTCAATCGCGAAAATAAAGAAAACTAAAAGGCGTAGAGAGACGATTTAGGTGTCGCCAGAAAGAGGAGAAAGAGAGCTTTAAAATGATATCCATCTTTTTGAAGAATATTATCTGCATACAGAGGCTGGATCTGCCTATACAGCCCAGCCTCTGTTGCTATCCCAAACCCCCCTAAGGTCCCCCTGCACTCTGCAATCCCTCATAAATCACAGCCAGCGCTGCTGACAAACAGCTTGTCAGAGCTGGCTGTGTTTATCTCTATAGTGTCAGTCTGCTGCTCTCCCCGCCTCCTGCAGAACTCCAGTCCCCGCCTGCATCCCTTCCCTCCCTGCTGATTGGAGGGAAGGGACGGGGGCAAGGACTGGAGCTATGCAGGAGGCGGGGGAGCAGCTGAGACTGACACTCCAGATGTAAACATAGCCTCACAGCACGGCTGTGATTTATGAGGGATTGCAGAGTGCAGGGGGACATTAGGGGGGTTTGGGATAGCAACAGAGGCTGGGCTGTAAAGGCAGATCCAGCCTCTGTATGCAGATAACATTCTTTAAAGGGACTCCGAGCAGTGCAGAAACTATGGAAAGATGCATATCATTTTAAAGCTCTCTTTCTCCTCTTTCCAATGATATATAAACCGCTGCCCTACGCCTTTTAGTTTTCGCTATTTTCGCCATTGAAATTGCCCCGGCTGCGATTTCAATCGCGAAAATAAAGAAAACTAAAAGGCGTAGAGAGACGATTTAGGTGTCGCCAGAAAGAGGAGAAAGAGAGCTTTAAAATGATATCCATCTTTCCATAGTTACTTGTATTACACAGGACGACACTTTCCCCAGTGTCAGCAGCTCCATTCAGCAGAAAAAGTCGGCCTGTGTAATACAATGTAACTATGGAAAGATGGATATCATTTTAAAGCTCTCTTTCTCCTCTTTCTGGCGACACCTAAATCGTTGCCCTACGCCTTTTAGTTTTCTTTATTTTCGCGATTGAAATCGCAGCCGCGGCAATTTCAATGGCGAAAATAGCGAAAACTAAAAGGCGTAGGGCAGCGGTTTATATATCATTGGAAAGAGGAGAAAGAGAGCTTTAAAATGATATGCATCTTTCCATAGTTTCTGCACTGCTCGGAGTCCCTTTAAAGAATGTTATCTGCATACAGAGTCTGGATCTGCCTTTACAGCCCAGCCTCTGTTGCTATCCCAAACCCCCCTAATGTCCCCCTGCACTCTGCAATCCCTCATAAATCACAGCCGTGCTGTGAGGCTATGTTTACATCTGGAGTGTCAGTCTCAGCTGCTCCCCCGCCTCCTGCATAGCTCCAGTCCTTGCCCCCGTCCCTTCCCTCCAATCAGCAGGGAGGGAAGGGATGCAGGCGGGGACTGGAGTTCTGCAGGAGGCGGGGAGAGCAGCAGACTGACACTATAGAGATAAACACAGCCAGCTCTGACAAGCTGTTTGTCAGCAGCGCTGGCTGTGATTTATGAGGGATTGCAGAGTGCAGGGGGACCTTAGGGGGGTTTGGGATAGCAACAGAGGCTGGGCTGTATAGGCAGATCCAGCCTCTGTATGCAGATAATATTCTTCAAACCCACCTCGGGTTCTCTTTAATGGTCGGTCTAGCCATACATTGGTTGTTCGCTCAGTCTGCTTTTTCTCACCTTGACACATTACATGTAAGCATTATATAAGGGCATAAACGCTCTTTTAGTGCTAAAACCATCAACTAAATAAATGTAAAACTACAAATCACTATTCTCCCTGTTAATAGCCGATCTGTTCTGTGCCTATTGAAGCTGGCTTTCCTTTTAGGCTGATGAGTGCTCTTTACGTTCTAGGTGGAAAATAACGTGCCTCCCGTCAAAGCATTTCTGTGATTACCGGCATAAATAAAGCCATTCTTAATGCACCATTATATATTCACATGTCATTTATCGCCTCCTTTACCCTTGGGTTAACACAGATGTAGAAGCCCGTCAATTAGATGTACAGAGATAAAAGCACCTCTAGACAGCCAAATGTAAAATTACGGACTGTGTTGCCTTTGTGTAACAGGTACACTCGCCACTCAAGCTTATGTAATGATAATGGTCCTCTGACACCCCCATAGTTATCTGTGCATTTTCTGCAGACTGAATAGTAAATCTGACTTGGGGAGGAATGTTTATCTGTCTCTGTCTTGTCCATCATCTCTTAGAAAAGAAGTATGTTCAGTAGAACATTGTTTGTGTCCCTGAAGCCTGTAGGAGTTTCTCCGTCTCCTCCTTCAGGTTGGCATGCTAATTGCATTTTTGTATAAAATTTCACAAAATCATTCAAATTTATGATGAAGCGTAAAGTCAGTTTTGCCTGTTCAATAAAGGACTGGACTTTATGGAAGCTCTTAAAGTGACACTGAAGCGAAAAGAAAAATGATGATACAATGAATTGGTTGTGTAGTACGGATAATTAATAGAGCATTAGTAGCAAAAAAATAGTCTCATATTTTTATTTTCAGTTATATAGTTTCTTATAACATTGCCTCATTTTCTAATATTTGCAGTTTACACACTACACTCAGCATTCTAAATTATTTCACAGAGCAGGCTAGTGAACTTTTGAACTGTCCTCTGCAGAAAAACAAACAATACAGTGACAGACACTTGATAATAAGCTTCAGAAGACAGAGTTCTCTGCGACTTTGAAAGTCGGAGAGATCAGTGAAGCTGTTTTGCATAGATAACAACTGGAGTTTCTTAACTCTCCCTGTACTGGAAACAATATTAGACTCATATCTCTGCTGCTAATGTTTCATTTCTCAGCTGTACTACACGTACAAATCATTATATCATAAGTTTATTTGGCTAGCGATCGACCCTCCGATTCGATTATTATAATTGAATTGGATGTAAATTGGTGCCACCAAGTGCATGCCCAATTGACAATCCAACTAATTTTGGGTCGAAATTGGTGGCATTAGTCGGACATGCAAGATGTCGAGCTGTCGTGATCGGTCAGGTGCACGGCGGTAACGGTAAGCGATATCGGGGCAAACCACAACCCCCCCGGACTCTGTCCCCCCCACCGGTACCCAGTGCAGTATACATTGCCTCTTCGCATCTGCCGTTTGTCCGCCACTCCCTCCGGGCGTTGTACTCCGTCCATACATGCGCCCCACGTGGTTGCCAGCATACACTTCGTTTCGCGTGTGATATCACATGCGCCTGCTACTGTGGCAACCACGTGAGGTGCCTGTATGGACAGAGGAGCCCAGATGCAGTGGTGGATAGGGAGAGGTAATGTATAGTGCACTGGGCACCAGGGGGAAGGGGGGGGGGGTGCAGAGACATGGAATATTAGGGGGAGACGGCATCGGGCCAGAGTGGAGGCGGATGCAGCATCGCAAGGCCGATTACGGATCAGCGTGACATTGATCGGAAATCGACCTGTGGTGTATGGGAATACAACAGATCTCCTACCAATCAGATTTGATCACAGAGAGATCTGTCTCTTAGTCGATCTGCCCATATATCGGCTGATGTATGGGCACATTTAGGCAGGGTTCACATTCGGTTTGTATGTTTTCTTCAGGACTGAAGCTGATATCTAATGCCCGTGTGCGTTAATAAAAACAAAAACTTTTTTTCCCACATGCTATTTGCATTTAAAAAGGAACATGGACCAAAAATAATCTTTAGCTTAACTGTGGTGTTCTTGTGTTTGAAAGTACTTTCTGCTGTTAGCTGCCTCTCCCTTAAAGAGAACCCATGGGGGCAGATGGGACACAGAGGCATGTTCTCTGCCTCATGACATGCCTCTGTGTTCCTGCACCACCGATCTCTCCCCCTGAGATTAGCGACAATATTTGTTGCTATCTCGGAGGTAAACACAGGGAGAGGAATTCCCTGTTCAAGACGCCTACCAGGAGCGTTCCTCCAGGGTCTCCAGAGCTGCCATTGGGCAGCTCTCTCCCTAGCCGCAGCTGCAGCGTCAATGAAAGTGGGCCATTGCGGCCTACAGGAGCAGCAGGGTGCGACGGTTTTTACAGCTACCTGATCCGCTCTAACCCAAATCCCCCCGACCCCAACCGTGACCCCCACCCCTCCAGACCCCTAACCAGGTGGCCTAAATTTTTTTTTATTTTTTTTACATTTTTTGAGCCCATCTCAGGCTCTCTTTAAAGCACATTTTATTATTCGGTTGCCTGGGCAGATAAACTCTGTCTATAAGTGCCTGTGATCATGGATGTGTGAATGAATGTGTGAACGAAGGTGTGCATCACACACCCACTCAGAAAGGTGTAGATGACCAAGAGATCTGTGCACAAGGTAAGGTGCTAGGCATGGACTCCAGCCGCCTCTTTGGGCGTGGACTCCATCCGCCTCTTTGGGCATGGACTCCATCCGCCTCTTTGAGCATGGACTCCATCCGCCTCTTTGGGCATGGACTCCATCCGCCTCTTTGGGCATGGACTCCATCCGCCTCTTTGGGCATGGACTCCATCCGCCTCTTTGGGCATGGACTCCATCCGCCTCTTTGGGCATGGACTCCATCCGCCTCTTTGGGCATGGACTCCAGCCGCCTCTTTGGGCATGGACTCCAGCCGCCTCTTTGGGCATGGACTCCAGCCGCCTCTTTGGGCATGGACTCCAGCCGCCTCTTTGGGCATGGACTCCAGCCGCCTCTTTGGGCATGGACTCCAGCCGCCTCTTTGGGCATGGACTCCAGCCGCCTCTTTGGGCATGGACTCCAGCCGCCTCTTTGGGCATGGACTCCAGCCGCCTCTTTGGGCATGGACTCCAGCCGCCTCTTTGGGCATGGACTCCAGCCGCCTCTTTGGGCATGGACTCCAGCCGCCTCTTTGGGCATGGACTCCATCCGCCTCTTTGGGCATGGACTCCATCCGTCTCTTTGGGCATGGACTCCATCCGCCTCTTTGGGCATGGACTCCATCCGCCTCTTTGGGCATGGACTCCATCCGCCTCTTTGGGCATGGACTCCATCCGCCTCTTTGGGCATGGACTCCAGCCGCCCAGCCGCCTCTTTGGGCATGGACTCCAGCCATGATTGCGGTGAAAAAAGAGCGTGACCATGCACCAGAAGGTGGGCGTGGTCATGATCAGTGTTCTCCCCAGGCTCTTTTAACCGGGTGCTCCACCCGGCTAGATTTGGTGACCACCCGGCTGTCATCAGCTCACCTTCTCACCTCCTCCTATGCTGTAAGCAGAGTTGCCCTGCATTTCCATCTCGACCCACCCGGCTACTTTTTCATGCCACCCGGCTACTATTCCATGCCACCCGGCTGGAAAAAAATTCTGGGGAGAACACTGATGATGTATTATGGACAGGGCCAAATGTACATGATCTTAGCAGCATTGTAATTCAGAGACACTGCTGCCCTGAAAAACTGCTGACACTGCTGCCCTGCAATGTCTTACTTTGCAGAGTTTGTGACCGCAGAGGTTGCGACCGCATCGGGGCCCTTGGGCCAAAGGGGCCCCGAAGGGCCCTCCCTCAACTACAGTATTACCTCTCTATTGGTCCTTTGCTCATAATAATCACTTCTATAGATACTTTGAACAGTATTAATCATTAACAAGCTATTTCCCATCCCCTTCTTGCACCTCTGACACTGTAGTTGCCATTGGCAGGTTTTGGTGCGTCGTATCAATTGTTATGTATAGAGTGCTTGGGGAGCCCCATTGTAAAACTTGCATCGGGGCCCACAGCTCCTTAGCTACGCCACTGCTCCCAGCATGAGTGATTACAGCACTGAGAAGAGAATTTTTGTGCTGCAGGCAGCAATTGGAGCTCTGTCAGACAGAGACCTGGAGGCAGGGCCCACCGAGGGGAAAAACTGTACTACTGTGGCTCAGTCCGACCCTGCTAATGCCCCTAAAACTCTCTTTAAAGTGAACCTAAAGCCAGTTAAAAAAAATGAGATTAACTCACCTGGGGCTTCCCTCAGCCCCCTGCAACCGATCGGTGCCCTCGCAGCTCCGCTCCGATGCCTCTGGACCCGCCGGCGACGACTTTCTGTTTCGCCGTCACCGGCCGACAGGCATGGGAACGCAAGTGATTGGTCGCGTTCCCAGCCTGTATATCGCCCCTTATGCTGCTATTGCGGCCAGGAGGTCGCAATAGCAGCATAGGGGGCGATATACAGGCTGGGAACGCGAACAATCACTTGCGTTCCCATGCCTGTCGGCCGGTGACGGCGAAACCGGAAGTGTTCGCCGGCGGGTCCAGAGGCATCGGACCGGAGCTGCGAGGGCACCGATCGGCTGCAGGGGGCTGAGGGAAGCCCCAGGTGAGTTAATCTTATTTTTTTTAACTGGCTTTAGGTTCACTTTAAAATATAAATAATATTGTGCAAAGTACCATAAGAACTGTACTTTTTAAATTGTGCTAACAGCAGGTGGCGCTGTTTGCACAGTGGAGAAGATGATCTATCTTTCAAGCGTTGTTATATGCCTCGTTTTTTTTTCTTTTGTAAAACTTTTCCTTTATGCTTATTGTTTTATTTTAGAAATAATGCATACCGGTAATTGTGAACCAAAGCTATGTGGAAAAAAAAAACCAAGACAGCTCACAGTGTGTGTTGCAAAGACCAGGATTATCTTTATTAGACAGATCTCACCTAAAGGAATTTCTTATAATCCCATTGAGCACTCTCCACATGCAAGCTAGTCATCCACTGTGGACAGGAGAGTGCAAGTGGATGAACACTTATGGGTCCATCTGTCAACACAGCAGAGCACACAGTGATAGGATTGATGGGAGCTGTAATGACGGCCGGGCCACCTGGGCACTGATGTTGATGAAACTTATGCTGATCAATATCACAAAACACTGGGGCACATGAGCAGGGAAAAAAAAATAACAGTTGCTTAAAAAATACATAATTAGTTACCTTAGGGACTAAACTTTTTTTAATTTGTATGTTTAGGGCTGGTTCTACACGTTTTGCTGCCTGAGGCAAACTTATGAGGATGCGCCTCCACCCCCTGATTTGGAATGGTGGCACAGTACCTGACAATTTACTCTGCTTCATTTAGTGTTCTCACATGACAGCCTTGCAGCTCAACACAATTGCACACTGGCTGGCTGTGAGTCTGTGACAAACTGCTCACCTATTGAGTTAAAGGGAGCCTGAGGGGGGGGGGGGGGGGGGGGTATACAAAAGATTATACATACCTGGGGCTTCCTCCAGGCTGATCACTCCCTTGCTGTCCTCCTGTGCTATCTAGATCCTCTGCAATTCGGACCCGAAAGTTCTTCGGTCTGGGGCGTACTGCGCATGTGCAGCCCCATCGGGGTCCCCTTGCCGGGGAACAGTCTGGATCCTGCACTGTGCCACTGATCCTGACTGAAGGTCTTTTGGGGCTGAATTGTGAAGGATCCAGAAGGCACAGGAGGGCAGCAAGGGAGTTATCAGCCTGGAGGCTTTTCTGAAAAGCACCATCCTTCTACATAGGAACCTGTGGCATATACCACAAAGAAAGTGGTAGACGCTATTTAGCAATCTAAAATATGCTGATCGTCACTTACTGCCAGTAAGTGGTAATCATGAAAAAGTGATTATTATTTAAAGAGGAACTGTAACCAAGGATTGAACTTCATCCCACTCAGTAGCTGATACCCCTTTTTCCAGGGGAAATCTTTACCTTTTCTCAAATAGATCATCAGGTAAGTCTGTGTGGCTGATATTGGGGTGGAACCCCTCCCACAGTGTGATGTCAGCAACTAGGTCCTGACAGTTTGCTGTCTGTGAGCCTTGAGGCATTGTGGGAAATAAGCTGCTTCCAACTGCCAAAAAACAGCATTTCCTTCCACGGAGATCATCAGCCAGCAGCAAAAATGTCACCATGTGATAAATTTCCGATTGTCAATCTGGGAGAGGAAAGATTTTATAATGGGCAAACACTGACTAAATCATTTATAAATATTTTTTTTTTTTTGTTACATTATGTTCACTTCAGTTTCTCTTTTAAATTGAGCCCCGCTTTTATAATGCAGAGTGTTCTCCCCACAATTTTTTTCCAACTTTGTGACATGAAAAAGTAGACAGGTGGGGTGCAAGGGGGAAATGCAGGACCGGCGCAGCTCTGCTTACAGCATAGAAGGATGTGGAGGTGAACCAATGACAGCCGGGTGCTCACCAAAATTAGCCGGATGGAGCACCCGGGTAAAAGGGCCTGGGCAGTAATCTGAAAGTGTACTTGTTTTTGCAGAAATCGCAGCACTTTATTAATGGGAGATCACCATGTTTATAAATGGATCTCTAGTAGGAGTCAGTAGGTGAATGAAACTTAGACCCTTAGGAACACTCCACATAAGCAACTGCACTTGCTGCAATGCCATTCTGGAGTACACAACCCAAACACTGGGTATGCTCCAGATAAACCACTGCACTTGCTGCAATGCCATTCTGGAGCACACAACCCAAACACTGGGTATGCTCCAGATAAACCACTGCACTTGCTGCAATGCCATTCTGGAGCACACAACCCAAACACTGGGTATGCTCCAGATAAACCACTGCACTTGCTGCAATGCCATTCTGGAGTACACAACCCAAACACTGGGTATGCTCCAGATAAACCACTGTACTTGCTGCAATGCCATTTTAGAGCACACAACCCAAACACTTGGTATGCTCCAGATTTAACCACTGCACTTGCTGCAATGTCATTCTGGAGCACACAACCCAAACACTGGGTATGCTCCAGATAAACCACTGCACTTGCTGCAATGCCATTTTAGAGCACACAACCCAAACACTTGGTATGCTCCAGATAAACCACTGCACTTGCTGCAATGCCATCCTGGAGCACACAACCAAAACACTTGGTATGCTCCAGATAAACCACTGCACTTGCTGCAATGCCATTTTAGAGCACACAACCCAAACACTTGGTATGCTCCAGATAAACCACTGCATTTGCTGCAATGCCATCCTGGATCACACAAACCAAACACTTGTTATGCTCCAGATAAACCACTGCATTTGCTGCAATGCCATTCTGGAGCACACAACCCAAACACTGGGTATGCTCCAGATAAACCACTGCATTTGCTGCAATGCCATTCTGGAGCACACAACCCAAACACTGGGTATGCTCCAGATAAACCACTGCATTTGCTGCAATGCCATCCTGGATCACACAAACCAAACACTTGTTATGCTCCAGATAAACCACTGTACTTGCTGCAATGCCGTTCTGGAGAACGCAACCCAAAGACTTGGTATGATAACTCTCTGCATGTGCTGCAATGCCATTCTATAACAGTCAGAAGTATTACAACATTAAAGGCAGATAATCACATCACCTGCATGTATTTGTCGGACTTTTGAGAAATCTTTATTTGTACACTTGAAATCCTCTCCTTTATCAGGGGATCATAGCACCATTATTACACAGCAGTATGTAATTATGTATGCTTTGACCTTTCCACGTAGTATAGTCTCATCCTTATCGAAACACCCCCCTCCCTTTTTCTTTTGTCTGTATGAATAATTATGATAAGCAGCCAACGCTGAGCTTCTATCACTATTGTAAATGTTATAGTTAATGAAATACTGTAGTGTGTCCCATTGGTAGGATAATACGGTGTATTCTGCTTATAGTAAGATAAGATATCACTGCATTCATTTACATCTATAATCCTCTGTGCATAACACACAAAGCAAAGAAACTGTATTATTGTTCTTTGCTGTATATCAAAACCACACTGCTTTGGGCCTTCTAGACATCATAGAACTATTTACATCAGCTTATGCTGTAGGGAAACTTTCAGGGTAGTATTACATACAATAGATTTTTCCTCCGCTAAAAAAAAGTTTTCTCTGGTACTGGTCATAAATCCAAAGTATGTGTAGGTGCTGTCCAGTGTCACTGGCCCCTTCTTAAAAGGGCACTATGGCTAATTTGTTGTTTTTTTTGACACTTTAACATAAATATTTGTATGTGGAGGAATGTTAATAACCTGTATTATGTAAGATCAAAAGGATTTTCTACACTGCCAATATGCCTTTATAGCCTTGTATGGCTCTGTGCGGCTCTGTAGTTTTACTCTCCCCGCTAAGGACCCCTTATCTAAAGCTGGCACAGTGATGGACACCTGTTGTCCGTTGCTGTGGTAACCAGCATTCGGCTTTCTAATTGCGCAAGAAAGCGGCAGCATCAGCGAGCAGACACAAGCGCTATAGCTTGTGTCTGCTCGCTGATGCTTGTAGGGACAAAGTTTTTTATTTATATCGTATATATTTTCATTTATAGGAAAAAGGAGGAAGGAGGTAGTTATCAATTTGTACATGTATCGCCCTACAAGATACAAAGCAGGACACAGCTCTAGTGCTTGTGTCTGCTCGCTGATGCTGCCGATTTCTTGCGCAATTAGAAAGCCGAATGCTGGTTACCACAGCAATGGACAATAGGTGTCCGTCACTGCCCGCTTTAGATAAGGGGTCCTTAGTGGGGAGAGTAAAACTACAGAGTCGTACAGGGCCGTCCTGGGCTCTACGTTAGGCTGCAACCGCATCTAGCTAAGTAACAGTTACAAGTTGGAACAAACCTACCTGAGCTGAGCAGAGAGGGGAAATCTAACGGCAGCACAAACTACAAATACAGATGCCTCCTACTGCAAAATGGATTAGCCTGAGTCGCGTCAGAAAGGTAAATCTGCCGACGTGACTCTAAAGCTATAAAGGCATAGTGTCAGTGTTGAAAATCCTTTTGCTCTTCCATAATACATGTTATTTACATTCCTCCACATACAAATATTTATGTTAATGTGTAAAAAAATCAAGAAATTAGCCATAGTGCCCCTTTAAAGTATTTGCCCGATGTTTCTTTGTTCTGTGCCCTCTTCTTCCTCTCCATGGTGCATTACACCACTTGTTTAAAAACTGTTGCCCGAATAAATCTGTCAAGATCATTTCAGGTGACAAATATGGCAGGTATTTACCAAACGTTACAGATGTTATAGTGGACTTGAACTCTTGCACATCACACAATGAAAAGCCTTTATTCCGCATATTGGTGTAGAAATTAACTTCTCTGTATTCTGTACTTGTTAAGGCAGATCAAAGTGTTTAACCTTCCTGGCGGTAACCCCGAACGTTGGCCCCTGCTGGGCCGATTTGCATAATTTTGTTTTTTGCTAAACGCAGCTAGCACTTTGCTAGCTGCGTGTGCATACCAATCGCCGCTGCTCCGCGCAGATTCGCCGCTACCCGCCGCGCCGCCCCCCCCCCCCCCCAGACCCCTTGCGCAGTCTGGCCTATCAGCGCCAGGCAGCGCTGAGGGGTGGATCAGGACTCCCGATGACGTCATGACGCCATGGTGACGGGGGAAGCCCTCCAGGAAATCCCGTTCTTTGAACGGGATTTCCTGATTGGAGATCGCCAGAGGCGATCGAATTGGGTGGGGGGATGCCGCTGGACAGCAGCTATCATGTAGTGAACCCTACATGATTTTAAAAAAATAAATAAATTAAAAAAAAAAAAACTGCTGCGCTGCCCCCTGGCGGTTTTTAATAGACCGCCAGGAGGGTTAAAGGAGTTGTCAGGGCAAATCTAGTAAAAAAAATCTCCGATCCGGTCCCCCGGCGATGACGTCAGAGCGACCCGGAGGTCGCTCTGTACTGCATCTGCGCAGGCGCTCTGACGTCATCGCCGGGGATCGGGTCGGAGCTCCGGCGAACGACTGTGGGCAGAGCTGCGGCGAGGGAGCTCCTGGGAGCTTGGGGCTGGAGGAAGCCCCCGGTAAGTGCCACTCATTTTACTAGATTTGCCCTGACAACTCCTTTAACCTCCCTGGCGTTCTATTAAGATCGCCAGGGCGGCTGCGGGAGGGTTTTTTTTAAATAAAAAAAAAACTATTTCATGCAGCCAACTGAAAGTTGGCTGCATGAAAGCCCACTAGAGGGCGCTCCGCAATGAGCAGCCTTACTTGTTTCGCTTTCCTTGTCGCCATGGCGACGAGCGGAGTGACGTCATGGACGTCAGCCAACGTCCTGACGTCAGCCGCCTCCGATCCAGCCCTCCGCAATGAGGAGCCTTCCTTGTTTCGCTTTCCTTGTCGCCATGGCGACGAGCGGAGTGACGTCATGGACGTCAGCCAACGTCCTGACGTCAGCCGCCTCCGATCCAGCCCTTAGTGCTGGCTGGAACTGTTTGTTCTGGCTGCGCTGGGCTCGGGTGGCTGGGGGGACCCTCTTTCGCCGCTGCACGCGGCGGATCGCCGCGCTGTAGCGGAGATCAGGTAGCACACGCGGCTGGCAAAGTGCCGGCTGCGTGTGCTGCTTTTTATTTGATAGAAATCAGCCCAGCGGGGCCTGAGAAATCCTCCTGCGCAGGTTACCCCGAGCTGAGCTCGGGATAACCGGCAAGGGGGTTAAAGTGACACTGAAGCGAAAAAATATATATGATATAATGAATTGGTTGTGTACTATCAATAATTACTAGAAGATTAGCAGCAAAGAAAATATTCTCATATTTTTATTTTCAGGTATATAGTGTTTTTTCTAACATTGCATCATTCTATAATATGTGCAGATTACACAACATTCAGCATTCAAAATTATTCTTTTAGAGCAGTCTGTGGACTAATGACCTTTCCTCTGGCAGAGAAAAAGAAAATTGTTCACTAACACTTGAGATAATAAAAGTCAGAAGGCAGCCCACTCCAGGACTTTGAAAGTTGTAGAGCTTAATGGCTTTTTTGCATAGAGATAACAACTGGAGTTTCTTAACTCTTCCTGTACTGGAAACAATTAGATTGATGTATCTGATCTTAATGTTTTATTTCTTATCTGTACTACACATACAAATCATAATATCATAATTTTTTCCGCTTCAGTGTCTCTTTAAAGAGAACCAGAGCTGAATAAAAAATAAGTTTTATACATACATGGGGCTTCCTCCAGCCCCATCCGCTTGCATCGCTCCCACGCCGCTGTCCTCCTCTGTCTGTCCACGGCGACGTGGGAAACATCCCAGCAGATGGGGCTGGAGGAAGCCACAGGTATAAAACTGTTTCTTTTACTCAGCTCTGGTATACTTTGAGTTCTTATCAGCAACTGTGAATTTGCTGCAGGAGAGCTCTATTGAGGTAGCTCTCCTAACACTGAGGCTTAACCTTTTCAGTGCTCCCTGCAAAAATGAAGCCATGTGAAACTTCAGGATTTTTGAGGAATTTTTCTTTTCCCTAAAGGTTATTATGTTGTGGCAAATTATTAAGAGCAGAGAAGAAGTTCTCAGTTTACTTCCACTTTAACCATTTAACTCAAACTGGACCTATGTATGCGTTCATCCAGTTTGAATCACTTAAAAGGAATCTGAAGTACCGGTAACAAAGAAGTTTCACTTACTTCGGGCCTCTGCCAGCCCCCTGCAGCCTCCCTGTGTCCACACCGTCCTGGAACGATCCTGCGTTCCCCCGCCACGGCTTGCTTTCTCTTTTGCCGACTTGCAAGTTTACGTCCACTGCACTTGCACGGCCATGGCTGCATGTGTCCTTACGCTCCTGCCGCTAGGAGCATCTTGCGCAGGCGTAATACGAGAAAATCTCTACTGCGCCTGCGCAGTACGCTCCTGGTAACAGAAGCGAGAGCATGGACACGCGCAGCCAGGGCTGAGGAGGCCGGTGAAAGAGAAAGTGAGCCGTGGCGGGGGATTGGAGGATCGTTCCAGGACGGCGTGGGCACAATGTGGTTGCTGGAGGCTGGCAGAAGCCCCAGGTAAGTGAATTTTTTTTTTTTAACAAGTATGTCAGGTTCCTTTTAAACACAATTCGGTTGTTCCGGTATGTCCTGTTAATTAGTGGTGGGTGCACAAAAGTAGTGTAGAAAAAAGATTCAACACTTCCTGGTAACTTCCAAGATAGTGTAAAGCACCCTTTTGGTGCGCACTACTAGAGCTTCCAGCAGGAGAACGGTCAGCGATCTTTATGGGCGGCCAGCGGGACACAGAGGAGGAGCGGAGCTGTGACGAGAGACTGAAATGGCTTCTAGGGCTTTGAAGAAGCCCCAGGTGAGTAAAAATAGATTAAAATAGTCGCCTCGGAAGTCCTTCAAAGGGCCAGGAAACAGTAAGAGACAGCTTGAGATAAGGTTTTACTGCAGGAAGGTTTAAAGGTTCATTATTCCTGCTTTGTTTTATAGCTTAAAACACAGAGTGTGGTTTTAAAATGGCAACTGTGATAGACTGATACAGTGTTATAAAAAAAAAGCTATATAGCTGAAAATACAAATATGAGACTCTTTTCTTTGCTACTACTGTTCTATTCATTATCTGCACTACACATACTATTCATTATATCATACATTTTTTTTCGCTTTAGGTTTGCTTTAAAGAGGTTCTGTGGGGAAACCTGGGGATAAAAACCGCCACTTACCTGGGGCTTCTATCTGCCCCATGTAGCAATAATGTCCCCATCCGCTGTTCCCCGCCGCCGCCATCGGGAATTATTCGTCTGGCATAGCCGTTCGCGTCCTCGGAAGCTTACTGCGCAGACACCGTACGAAGTTTTCTTGTACTGCGCCTGCGCAGTAAGCTTCCGATGACGCGGGAGCGAGCAGGCCACAGCCATGGCCGCGCAGCCGCATTTGGACGGCGTGACGCGCTAGACCGGGGCCGACGGCGGGGAACGGCGGATCGGAGGAGGACGGCGTGGGACATTAACTGCTACATGGGGCAGATAGAAGCCCCGGGTAAGTGGCGTTTTTTATCCCCAGGTTCTCCCACAGAACCCTTTTAAATAGAGCAAGTTACCAGCTCTTGTACACCCTGTTATGTGTACTCTCTATTCTATCTATTGTCTTTGCCCCCCTTATATGAGCAACACCCATGAATTTGTGACCATTTTCCTTGTTTGCCCCCTCCACTGCTTTCAGCTTCTTTCATGCTTTCTGTAACATCTTTTTTCTTTTAAACTTCCAGACTTAGTGAAGGTTTTTTAGGGATGCATTTAGAGTATGCATTTCTGTAAAACCATTATGGCTCTTCTACACAGCCTATTTAGAAAGTAATGATGTTTATTAGAACTAATACTATTGATTTCCTGAGATGCTGTTTTCATTCTGAATGGTTTCAAAAAAATCCTCTCTAATGTTTCTCAGTCACGGCTAAAACAAGTGCCAGAGGGGGTGTTCTGGCTCCAGCTTCACGTTCGGCTTAAATGGATTTTTTTTATGCTTAAATGTATTTGATGGGGGGCTGACAACCATGTAAGTGTATTTATCTAGCAAGACTGCGTATCTGCAATGACTTCATTGTGCACCAGGGGATAGCTGAGGTATGGTTTTATCAAAGACATCCTGAAATACCACGTATGTGTAGGCAGTGACCCATAAGGTTAAAAAAGAGCTAACTTCAAGGTCAACTGACCTGAGAGGGATATGGAAGCTGCCATATTTGTTTCCTTTCAAACAATGCAGATTTCCTGGATGTCCTGCTGATTCTCTTACTCTAGTAGACCTGAACAAGCATGCAAATCTGATATTTGACTTAACCTGCCTGGCGTTCTATTAAGATCGCCAGGCTGGCGACCGGACGGTTTTTTTTTAATAAAAAAAAACCTATTTCATGCAGCCAACTGAAAGTCCACTACAGGGCGATCCTAATCCGTACTTCTGATAGCCTCCGGCGATCAGAAGTAACAAGAAGGGCCGCGATGAGCAGCCCTTCTTGTTTTGCTTTCCTCGTCGCGGAGTGACGTCATGGACGTCAGCCGACGTCCTGACGTCAGCCGCCTCCGATCCAGCCCTTAGCGCTGGCCGGAACTGTTTGGTCCGGCTGCGCTGAGCTCGGGCGGCTGGGGTGACCCTCTTTCGCCGCTGCAAGCGGCGCATCGCCGCGCTGCAGCAGCGATCAGGTAGCACACGCGGCTTGCCGGCTGCGTGTGCTCCTTTTTATTTGATTAAAATCGGCCCAGCAGGGCCTGAGCGGCACCCTCCGGCGTCTCTGGACGAGCTCAGCTCGTCCAGAACGCTCAGGAGGTTAAAGGAATACCAAGGTAAAAGTAAAATGATGAGATATACAATTGTATCTATCGTCCTTTAAGGCTGGTTTCACAGTGGGACGTTACAGGCGCACGTTAGAGCAGCCTGTAACGCAGCCCACCGCACAGTAATGAAAAATCAATGGGGCTGTTCACAGTGCGGACGTTGCGTTACATTGTAACGCTGCGTCACAAGGCAACGTACTGCATGCAGTACTTTAGACGCGGCTGAGCCGCGTTAGACTGCTTGCACATGCTCACTAATGTTGGGGAGGAGCGGAGAGCGGCCAGGCACATGGCTAATTAATATGCACTGCACGTTATGACGTGCAGTGTTTACTTCCTGGAGCAGCCGCTCTGTGCGGCGATTGGCCGGCGGGACCACGTGATGCCGCATGCGCACAAGAGTGCGCATCACGGCATCACTGACGCCAGAGTGAGCTGCACAACGCGGCTCACTCTGACGTCCAGATCCAGCACCACCAGGCGTTGAGTTAGGGGGACATTATGCGACCTTAACGCCCCCTCTAACGCAACGTCCTGGTGTGAAATTAGCCTAAAGAGACTCTGTAACAAAATGTTAAGCCTTATTTCTTCTATCGTGTAAGTTCCTATACCTGTTCTAATGTGCTCTGTCTTACTGCAGCCTTTCCTACTTGCACTGTCACTGTAATAAATCTTATCTCCTTTCCTCTGTCGTGTCTTTCGGGCTGAGGCTGGAATGTGTGGAATGTGCAGCACTGCTTGTCATTGGCAGAAGCTTTACATACCCTCTCCAAGCTCTGCATGAGTCACACAGTAAGCTAGTTCTCAGCCTATGATACTGTGGTTAGAAGCCAGTCTTTTGTTTGTAAACACTGCCTAAAACTGTTCATTACAAGCCAGGATTGCAGCAGGGAGTGGCAGAAACAGCACAGAGGGGCACAGGAGAAAATAAGGAATACAATGGTATGCTTTATATTGTAAGAATATTAGAGTACAGATTCTCTTTAAGAAAAAAAAATAATTTTAGCACATATCCCACGGGTTTATTTTATGTTTAAATCTACCGTGTTTCCCCGAAAGTAGGACATCCTCCTAAAGTAAGGCCTAGTAAATATTTCGAGCTTGCTCGAAATATAAGGCCTACCCTTAAAATAAGCCCTAGTGGCTGAGGACGTCCCATCCGTCTGCACCCCCCCCCCCCCTTACCCCGCTCCCACTGTACCTCCTGCCGACCCCTCCCGCCTTCTCCAGAGAGTCACACTGCCTGCTGACATACCGCTATCTCTACTGCAGATCAGCGTGGGTAAACGGCTGATTCCCGCACCGCCGTTCGTGGCCCCGTTCTGCCTTTTCTGCCGGCATAACTTTCAAACCGCAGATCAGCGGTAAAGTGTGGTGATGAAAGCTAGTTACACTGTAACAGCGCTTCTGTGTACAGGAAGTGACATCTCTGTTTACTTTCTGTACACGGAAGTGCCTGTTACAGTGTAACTAGCTTTCTTCACCACACTTGACCGCTGATCTGCGGTTTGAAAGTTATGCCGGCAGAAAGGGCAGAACGGGGCCACGAGCGGCAGTGCGGGAATCAGCCGTTTACCTACGCTGATCTGCAGTAGAGGTATGTCGGTGGACAATGCGACTTTGTGGAGGAGGGGGTCGGCAGAAGGTAAAGTGGAGGTGGGGGAATCAGGAAGCACAAGAGGGAAATATATTTAAGACCTCCCCGAGAATAAGACGTAGGACAAATTTTGAAGGAAAAAAGAATATAAGACAGTGTCTTATTTTCGGGGAAAGACGGTCGTTTTTAAGTTGTTTTTGCTGTTTCACTGTCTCTGCTCAACGACACATTCATTAAACTATGCCAGAGCTAGAACCTATGAACTATTGACCCGTTTATATCTTTCCTGCCCTCAGAAGCCATTTACTGCCAGGACAGTGTTTTATGGCTGTAATTCTTTCAGTGAGGGTTCAGCTATAGTCTGACCCAAACATAAACTGTCACATACCTGATGTTTAACTCTTTTTCAGGTGGAGGAAGAAATAAAGGAACACAGCATAGTCACTTGTGTGCTTAGCATTGTACATACACATATCTATCTCATCACGTCACATGTCACCTTGGTATTCCTTTACCACTTCAAGACCACAGGCTTTACCCCCCTAAAGACCAGGCCATTTTTCACAAAAATGGCCACTGCAGGGCCGCACAACTCAGCACACAAGTGATCCCCCCTTTTCTCCCCATCAACAGAGTTTTCTGTTGGTGGGGTCAGATCGCACCCCGGGTGTTTTTTTTTTGTTTTTTTTAATAAATATTTTATTAGTTTATTTTGTTAATATTTTTTACTATTTTTTTATTTAATTTTACACTTCTCTCCCCCCGCCAGCCAATCAGCATGATCGGCTGTCATAGGCTTCAGCCTATGACAGCGGATCACTTCCGCAGCAACAGAGGGAACAGCCGTGTCACACGGCTGTCCCCAGTACAGCGCTGCCTTAGATCGCAGCTCTGTACATGGTAATTAGACGGCGGTTTCGCCTTTTAACAGTCTCCGAGCGGCGATTGCCTACCAAGCAGGAGATGCGTGCGCAGCGTGCACGCAATCTCCTGCAAAACGAAGCCCCAGGACTTTATGCCGATCGGCCACGCACATCGGCAGGACGCGGTCGGCAAGCAGTTAACCACGTGACCACTACAGGTGGTGTTCCCCTTCCGGACCAGAGCAATTTTCACCTTTCAGAGCTCCTCCCATTCATTCGCCAATATCACTACTTATCACTGAAATTATCTGTATCATTTTTTTTTTTTTTTTCAACACCAATTAGTTTTTCTTTGGGTAGTACTTTTTGCTAAGAATTATTTTATTCTATATGCATTTTCATGGGAATAAGAATACATTAAAACATTTCATTATTTCTCAGTTTTCAACCATTATAGTTTTAAAAGAAAACCCACACATTTTATTTGCCCATTTGTCCCGTTTATTACAATGTTTAAATTATGTTTCTAGTACAATGTATGGTGACAATATTTTTACCCTGTCAGCCGTCCTGGCCTTTATTGCACCTTATGCTTTACTTGCTTTGAAAGTTTCTGCTGCACAGTATATTTTGGAATGGTGCATTTAAATATGAATGCATCTCCTTGTACCTGCAGCAGTCGTTGCTTCTCCTCCAGCTCAATGCCCTGGAGCTCTGGCAGGAAGCTTGAAGCTGCAGGGAAGATGCAGGGACTGCTGCTGGAGCCCAGAGGTAACTGTTTACAGCCACACTTCCTATGACTGTGCAGCAAGTACAGACCTCTAATGCATGCTCTGCATAAGGCGACCCTGCCCAAATAAAGTGAACCTGAGCCGAGAGCGATATGAAGGCTGCCATATTTATTTCCTTTTAAACAGTTGCCTGGCAGTCCTGCTGTTCCTGTGTCTCTAAGACTTTTAGCCATAGACCCAGAACAAGCATGTGGCAGATCAGGTACTCTGACTCAACTAACTCAGGTTTTACTGGATTAGCCATATGCTTGTTCCAGGGTTTTGATTTAGACACAACTTATGCCATGAGATCAACTAGGCTGCCAGGCAACTGGCATTGTTTACAAGGAAATAAATATGGCAGTCTCCATATCCCTCTTGCCTTGGGTTCCCTTTAACCACTTAAGGACCCTGGGCTTAAACCCCCCTAGTGACCAGGCCATTTTTCACTAATTAGGCCACTGCAGCTTTAAGGGCTCACTGCAGGGCCGTATAACTCTGCACACAAGTGATTTCCCCCCCCACCCCCCCTCCTTTTCTGCCCACCAATAGAGCTTTCTGTTGATGGGCTGTGATCGCTCCCCCAGTGTTTTTTTTTTTTGTTTTGTTTTTTTGACAAATATTTCTTTGCTTTTTTAACCCATTCACCACTGAGGGGTTTTACCCCTTGAGCACTAGAGCAATTTTCACCTTTCAGCTATCCTTCCATTCATTCGTCTATAACTTTATCATTACTTATTGCAATTAAATGAACTATACCTTGTTTTTTTCGCCACCAATTAGGCTTTCTTTAGGTGGGACATTATGCCAAGAATTATTTTATTTTAAATGTGTTTTAATGGGAAAATAGGAAAAAATGTGGGGAAAAAAATCATTATTTTTCAGTTTTCTGCCATTATAGTTTTTAAATAATGCATACTACTGTAATTAAAATCCATGAAATATATTTGCCCATTTGTCCCGGTTATTACACCGTTTAAATTATGTCCCTATCACAATGTTTGGCGCCAATACTTTATTTGGATTTTTTTTTTTAGTTTTGCTTCCATCCCTAATTACAAGCTCATAGTTTATAAAGTAACAGTGTTATACCCTCTTGACATAAATATTTAAAGCGTTCAGTCCCTAAGGTAACTATTTATGTATTATTTTTTTTATTTATTACAAAAAAAAATTGGAGTGTGGGAGTTAATGAGTTAATTTATAATGTAAAATAATGTATTTATATATGAAAAATGTTTTTGACTGTAGTTTTACTTTTTGGCCACAAGATGGCCACAGTAATTTTTTTGTTCATGCGACCTGTAAGCGTAGGAAGTATGCTTACAGGAAGTGTAATGAGGCTGGGAAACTTTTTTCATAGAAGCAGCCGATCATTGCTGGGGGGCTTAGATCAACGAACGGGAACGTTTTTTCCCGTTCATTGATCTCAGAGCGAGCAGGCAGCGGCATGCACGATCGCGGGAGCGCGCGTATGAGCGATCGGGAGCATGGACAGCGGCGGTAGCAGCGGGAGGTGCGTGTATCTACGCTCCTTGTGGGGAAAGGGTGATAAAAGGAGCGTAGATACACGCACCGTGGGTGGTAAAGAGGTTAATAATAAATAAACCCATGTATTTATATTTTTTTTCTCTCCCCTCCTTCCCCTAGCCAGCCTATGACAGCGATCAGGTGTCATAGGCTTTAGCCAATGAGAGCTGATTGCCCTCCTGCATCCCAGGGGGACAGTCGTGTCACACAGCTGTCCCTAGTACAGTGCTGCCTTAGATCGCAGCGCTGTACTAAGTAAATAGACGGCGGTTTGGCCGTCTAACAGTCTCCTAGCAGCAATAGCTCCGCTCCGTCATCCAAGCCCAGATGCATGCGCATCGGCGTGATCTCCTGCAAATCACCGCCCCAGGACTTTACGCCAATCGAGAAACAGAAATATAAAGAGCCCATTGAGGTACATTGATTTTCATGGGCTCTCAGTTCTGCAGTGTGGGGGAAAGAAAAAAGCAAAACAATGCACAAAGTGTGAAGGAGACTTTATTGATTTACTAAAATGTTGGACAGCAGCAAAAATCTGCGGAACTGTAGTGAAAATAACGTAATTAATAAAATTGCTTATTTTTTTTACAGTATTCATTTATAGATGATTTAGTCAGTGTTTGCCAATTGTAAAATCTTTCCTCTCTCTAATTTACGTTCTGAAATTTATCACAGGTGGTAACAGCTTTAGGTTTGCGAGGCGATCCGTTTGTTACTGAAAGTTCTATGCACAAAGGGTGATACTGGTTTCTTGGCAGTTGGAAAAAGCCGTTATTTCCCGCAATCAGGGGAGGATTGGCCAGGGGGGAAGGGAGGATATTTCCCCCCAGGCTGCCTCTTATTTAATGATTTAGGGCTGGTACAGTGCCTGGTACAATCATTTTTTTGTATAAGGCAATGTGAACCATTAGGCTGGCTGAGGGAAGTAAACACCCAATTAGGGCTGGAACCCACAGGAGCGCTTTTGGCAGCGTTTTGGCAGCACTGCGATACGCTAGCAGTTTGCCAAAACGCTGGGCTAATGTTAATGGATGGGGCAACTTCCACAGGAGCGTTTGTGTTTCCCAGAAACGCAAACGCAGGACCTGCAGCATTTTGGGAGCGTTAGCGCTTCAATGTAAAGTATTGAAACGCTAGCAGAAACGCTCAGCAAAACCTAAACTGAGCGGTTTTGCTAGCGTTTTGCGGTTAAGCACACTGTAACAAAATGAAAAATAATTCACAGGACCAATCAGGATAAAAACGCAAAACGCAAAACGCTAGGCACCCGCTGGGGAAAAAAATACAATGTTGCAAAACACGACCAAAAACGCGCATGAATCCGCTTGCAAACCGCTCAGACAAAACACTAGCGGTTGCGTTTTGCGTTTGCGGTTTTCAGTGGGTTCCAGGCCTTACAGAGGAATTAGAGGGCGGGCAAGGTGGTAAATATACACAGCATGATGCAGAGTAGAGGCTTGCCTGCAGGGTCTGTGGGAAAAAAATGTGTCTGGGCTCTCACCATTGTTAAAATGACTGCATGTGCACAGCTACATAGGCTATTATCTCGGTTGAAAAGTTTTTGACTAACCATTTCACTAATTATTATTGAATTTGATAAAAATCTGTGCCGCCACAAACACGCCCAATCGAAGATTTGACTGATTTTGGGTGGAAATTGGTTAAATGTATCAATCGGAGATGCTGGGAATTCTACGGCTGATGTGGTCGATCAAGTGCGATAATCATGAAAGCGATGGAAACCCCAGCCATTGTAATTCAAAATGTTTTATGTAACCCCCAGTGCCAGTGCATTTATACTTTACCTGTCTCTGTCCCTCAAGTGTCCTTGCTGTATTTCCCAAGTGGCTACCGGCATATAACACGTGGCGTATGTGTGCGACGTCATTTGGGCTGGGGCTGCCATGAAAACGGGCCTCTAGATTGTGTTTTCCCTCCAGGCCAAAAGGTCCCAGTCCTCCCCTGCCCGCAATGCAGTGAGGTTCATAGACGGAAAACTGTCAGGACCATGGTCATGACATCACACCGTGGGAGGGGTCTCACCACAATATCAGCTACACAGACCCCGCTGATAACCTATTTGAGAAAAGATAAAGATTTCTCTTGCGAAAGGGGGGGTATCCGCTACTGATTGGAATGAAGATCGATCCTTGGTAAAATTCTTCCTTAACCACCCTGGTGTTCTATTTAAATTGCCAGGGTGGCGGCGGCAGGGTTTTTTTCTCATCATTTTTTTTTCTCCATGCTGCCAACTGAAAGTTGGCAGCATGAAGGGCCACTAGAGGGCGATCACAAGTAACAAGAAATCCTGTGGAGAGCGGGATTTCTTGTTAGGCTTACCCCGTCGCCATGGCGACGATCGGGCTGACGTCATGGACGTCAGCCGCCTCAGATCCAGCCCTTTGCGCTCTGGCGGGGGGGGGGGGGGCCTCTTCCGCCACTGCGTGCGGTCGATCGCCGTTGAGCGGAGGCGATCGAAGGCCACACGCAGCTGGCAAAGTGCTAGCTGCGTGTGGCGCAGTTTATTTGAAGGAAATTGGCCCAGCAGGGCCAGAGATATCAGAACGGCGGCTACCGCCAGGAAGGTTAAACACACATAATTCAGTTCATGTTTTCCTATTTATTGTCTTTTTATGTTGCGTACAATGCATGCAATGATGGATATTTTTAAACCTGCAATTGTTAGAAGCAGCCTGATGCTCAGAGGCATGTTGTGGTCGTGGATAAATATGTCCTTGTGATGCCACCACTTCTGACTTGGCGGATGTGTTCCTGGATGCAGTCAATGATGAGGTTCCTACCAATCCTCTTGACTTCTCTCTTCTGTTCTATTAGCTTATTGCTTTGCTTTCTTTTATCTGGAAACCTTAGCACTATTTAGCCTCTCCAGTGCTGTGTAAAGGTTAATAAGTACAGGGCCCGACACTCAAAGGATAATGGAGCAATTCAGCTGTAACATTCTGCACAATCACACAGCTCCTTCACTTCTGATCTATCTTGAGCCGATTTCCTGGTGTAGAGATATCACATAGCAATAAGCATACGAGCTTGGCAGGAGGAAGGGATATACTTACAACTCCATTTTATACACATTTGGTACAGCTCAGTTTGCAATAATGGACCTATGTAGAATTGCATTTCCAGGCCTTAGTAATACTTTGTCACTTGCTCCTTTAGAGGCACAGAATGGACCCTCTTTGTGAATGCTAAATGGCCGTTATGTCTGGCCATGCATTCTACATATGTTGTTGCAAACTGAGTAAACCAATTCCATATGAAATTAATCATAAGTATTTTTGAATAAAGGATCTCAATTTGAAAAATGGAGCAAATTGAAATAAGCTTAGAGTTCAATGGTGGATAACAAAATGTAGATCAGTGTTTCTCAACATAACTACGGCAGGTACCCCTTTTTGAAAGGTGATGTTTGCCCAGTTCCCCCATTCTGAATAATATCACCTCAAGTACCCCTTGAAACGTATACAGGTGAAGTTGGAAAAAATAGAATATTGTGCAAAAGTCCATATTTCTATCTCTTGGCAGTACCCCATATATTCTCTATGGGGTTCAGGTCAGGCCAATCAAACACAGTAATACCACGGTCATTAAAACTCATCTGTGGAAGGAAGCATGAAGTGCTCCAACATCTCCTGGTAGACTGCTGTGTTGACTCTGAACTTAATGAAGCACAGTGGGCCAACACCAGCAGATGAAATGGCTCTCTAAATTGACAGACACTGTGGAAACTTCACACTGGACTTGGATCTTGGATTGTGTGCTTCTCCATTCTTCCTCCAGACTCTAGGTCCTTTTTTTCTTTAGCCCAGGTAAGACACTTCCAACGTTGTTTGTTGTTCAGGAGTGGCTTGACAAAAGGAAAATGACATTTGAAGCCCATGTCCAGGATCAATCAGTGTGTGCTGGCTCTTGATGCACTAATTCCAGCCTCAGTCCACTCCTTGTGAAACTCCACATCACTTTTGAATGGCCCTTTCCCGACAATCCTCTCCAGGCTGCGGTCATCCCTGCTATTTGTGCACCTTTTTCCCCACACTTCCCTTCCACATAACTTTCTATGAATGTGCTTTGATACAGCACTTTGGAAGCATGCCACTTCTTTTGTAATTATCTTTTGAGGCTTTGCTTCCGTATGGAGGGTGTTAATTATGGTCTTCTGCACAACTGTCAAGTCAGCAGTCTTTCCCATGATTGTGATTTCTTCTGAACCAGACTGAGAGACCATTTAAAGGCTCAGGAACCCTTTGCAGGTGTTTTGGATTACTTCGCTGATTTAGAGGCTGACACTTTGAGCCTAGAATCTTGAACCTCTTCACAATATTCTAATCGTCTGAGATAGGCCTGAACAATTTTAGGAAAATATTGAATTGCACGATTTCTGTCAAAAATGTCGATTTCGATTTGATTCACGATTTTTTAAAAACGATGGATTAGCACATGGATGGTGAGTATAAGTAGCCCCAATATAGATAGCCCAGTATAGGTGCCTCCTGTATAGTTTAACCAGCTTTAGGTGCCCCAGTAAAGGTTAGCTAGCTATAGGTGCCCCAGTAAAGGTAAGCCAGTATAGGTGCTGCAGTACAGGTTAGCCAGATAGTCAGTCTCCCCCTCACCGCCGCTGGTACCTTCTTCGACTCCCGGCCCCCTCCTCCAGAAAGTCCCAATTCACCTCGCCGCATTGCCATGCTGTCCCCCTGCACAACTAACTCTTCCCCTAGCACATGACACACCTGTCCCCAGCACAAGTTCCCCCCCAGCACATGACACACCTGCCCCCCAGCGCTGTCCCCACCAGTACATGACACACCTGTCCCCAGCACAAGTTCCCCCCCAGCACATGACACACCTGCCCCCCAGCGCGGTCCCCACCAGTACATGACACACCTGTCCCCAGCACAAGTTCCCCCCCCCCAGCACAACACACCTGTACCCCAGAACATGACACACCTGTCCCCAGCACATGACACACTTGTTCCCCAACACGGCTCCCCACCCCTCGGGATTGAGGGGTCGGACGGCACTCTACACGTCTTTGCACGTCACGTGACCAGCGGCACCGCTCTCCTCTCCACGTGGTTAGCAGCGCCGCTCTCTTCTCCTTGCTGCTTGAGCGTGGCGATGCGGATCGGGACTTTGTGGAGAAGGGGGCTGAGAGCCGGAGCAGAGAAGGCATCAGCGGCGGTGTGGAAAACCGCCCACTCTGATGATCTCCAGATCGTCTTGCCGCTGATCGATTTCGGTTTAAAAACCGGAAATCATTCAGTCCTAGTCTGAGATTTTGATTTTGGGGATTCATAAGCTATAAGTCATAATCATCAAAATTATAATACATAAAGGCTTGAAAGATCTCGCTTTGCATGTAGTCTATTTCATACATAGTTTCACCTTTTAAGTTGAATTACTGAAATAAATGAACTTTTGCACGATATTCTAATTTTCAATCTTCATCTGTATATCTGTAAGGAGTACTACATATTTCAGTAGAAATTATTTTCAAACATACCTTTTATGCTTTTATTTAACCACTTGAGGACCACAGTCTTTCTACCCCTTAGAGGGGAACTTCAGCCTAAACAAACATACTGTCATCAAGTTACATTAGTTATGTTAATTAGATAGGTAATATAATCTCTTACCCACCCTGTTTTAAAAGAACAGGCAAATGTTTGTGATTCATGGGGGCTGCCATCTTTGTCATGGGGGCAGCCATCTTTTTGGTTGAAAGGAGGTGACAAGGAGCAGGAGAAACAGTTCCAACTCTCCTGTGTCCTGATCACCCCTCCCAGCTGCGCACCCTAGGCTTCAAATGTCAAATTCAAAATGTAAAAAAAAAAAAATTGCACCAAAACAGCAGAACGAGAACAACAAAATCAGAAATCCCATCATGCTTTGCACAGCATCAGGGGAAAAAAGCCCGGGCAGTTTTCTTCTGTGCAGCTAAAAATGAGGTTTGTATAAGAGAAACAAGGTTCTGATGCTGTGAAACTGTTAGAGAAACACCAAGCCTTTTCAGTGCTGCTGAGTCAATTTTTAGTCCGGAGGTTCACTTTAAGGACCAGAGCATTTTTCTCCATTCAGACCACTGCAGCTTTCACGGTTTATTGCTCGGTCATACAACCTACCACCTAAATGAATTTGACCTCCTTTTCTTGTCACTAATACAGCTTTCTTTTGGTGCTATTTGATTGCTGCTGCAAGTTTTCATTTTTATTATATTCATCAAAAAAGACATGAATTTTGTCAAAAAATTATTTTTTTTTTACTTTCTGTGCTTTTCAAATAAAGTAAAATTTCTGTATACATTTTTGTCCAAATTTATTGTGTTACATGTCTTTGATAAAAAAAAATCCATTCAGTGTATATTTATTGGTTTGGGTAAAAGTTATAGCGTTTACAAACTATGGTGCCAAAAGTGAATTTTCCCATTTTGAAGCATCTCTGACTTTTCTGACCACCTGTCATGTTTCATAAGGTACTAAAATCCAGGATAGTATAAATACCCCCCAAATGACCCCATTTTGGAAAGAAGACATCCAAAGTATTCACTGAGAGGCATGGTGAGTTCATAGAAGATTTAATTTTTTGTCACAAGTTAGCGGAAAATGACACTTTGTGACAAAAAAAAAAAAGTTTCCATTTCTTCTAACTTGCGACAAAAAAAAAAAAAAAGATATCTGCCACGGACAAAAAATAAAATCTTCTATGAACTCACCATACTCCTACGACGAATACCTTGGGGTGTCTTCTTTCTAAAATGGGGTCATTTGTGGGGTTCCCATACTGCCCTGGCATTTTAGGGGCCCTAAACCGTGAGGAGTAGTCTTGAACCAAATGTCGCAAAATGGCCTGTGAAATCCTAAGGCCCCGTTCAGAGTGCAGAACGCGGACCGCAACGCATGCGGACCGCAACGCGTACGAACGCACGCCATCCGCGTTTGTATGCGTTGCGTGGCTGATCCCATCACTGAAAAGTGAATGGGACAGCCACGCGTTTTTAACAAAAAATGCGTGCAAGCATGCGTTCCCGGACCGCACAGGTCCGGAACGCATGCAGTGTGAACATCAGACATTGCACTCTATGCAATGTCTGATGTCGCGCGTGTCGGCCACCTGCACGCGTTTCCAAAACGCGGCTGGAAACGCGTGCAGTGTGAACGGGGGCCTAAAGGTACTCATTGGACTTTGGGCCCCTTAGCGCAGTTAGGCTGCAAAAAAGTGCCACACATGTTGTACTGCCGTGCTCAGAAGAAGTATAATGTGTTTTGTTGTATATTTTTACATATATCCATGCTGGGTGGAGAAATATCTCTGTAAATGACAAATTTTTGTTTTTTTTTTACACCACAATTGTCCATTTACAGAGAGATGTCTCCACCACCAGCATGGGTATGTGTAAAAATACACCCCAAAACAAATTATACTACTTCCCCTGAGTACGGCGATACCACATGTGTGACACTTTTTTGCAGCCTAGGTGCGCTAAGGGGCCCACACATCCTATTCACAGGTCATTTTGAGGCATTTGTTTTCTAGACTACTCCTCACGGGTTAGGGCCCCTAAAATGCCAGGGCAGTATAGGAACCCCACAAGTGACCCCCTTTTAGAAAGAAGACACCCCAAGGTATTCCGTTATGTGTATGGTGAGTTCATAGAAGATTTTATTTTTTGTCACAAGTAAGTGAAAAATTACACTTTGTGATAAAAACAATAAAAATCAATTTCCGCTAACTTTTGACAAAAAATAAAATCTTCTATGAACTCGTCATACACCTAACAGAATACCTTGGGGTGTCTTTTTTCTAAAATGAGGTCCCTTGTGGGGTTCCTATACTGCCCTGGCATTTTTACGGGCCCAAAACCGTGAGTAGTCTGGAAACCAAATGTCTCAAAATGACTGTTCAGGGGTATAAGCATCTGCAAATTTTGATGACAGGTGGCCTATGAGGGGGCGAATTTTGTGGAACCCGTCATAAGCAGGGTGACCTCTTAGATGACAGGTTGTATTGTGCCTGATCTGTTGGATAGGAGTGCCAGGGGGTGACAGGAGGTGATTGATGAGTGTCTCAGGGGGTGGTTAGAGGGGAAAATAGATGCAATCAATGCACTAGGAAGGTGATCGGAAGGGGGTCTGAGGGGATCTGAAGGTTTGGCCGAGTGATCAGGAGCCCACACGGGGCAAATTAGGGCCTGATCTGATGGGTAGGTCTGCTAGGGGGTGACAGGAGGTGATTGATGGGTGTCTCAAGGTGTGATTAGAGGGGGGAATAGATGCAAGCAATGCACTGGCGAGGTGATCAGGGCTGGGGTCTGAGGACGTTCTGAGGGTGTGGCTGGTGATTGGGTGCCCTAGGGGCAGATGGGGGATCTAATCTGATGGGTAGCAGTGACAGGTGGTGATTGATGGTGATCAGTGGGTGATTAAATGCAGAACGGATGTAAACAATGCACTTAGGAGGTCATCTGAGGGTAGGTCTGGGGCAATCTGATGGTGTGAGGGTGATCAGATGCCCGTAAGAGGCAGGTTAGGGTCTGATCTGATAAGTGGCAGTGACAGGTGGTGATGACGGGTGAATGACGGGTGATTGACAGGTGATTAGAGGGAAGAATAGATGTATACAGTACACAGGGGGGAGGGGAGGTCTGAGGTCGTTCTGAGGGTGTGGTGGGTGAATGGGTGCCCTAGGGGCAGATAGGGGTCTGATCTGATGGGTAGCAGTGTCAGGTGGTGACAGGGGGTGATTGATGGGTGATTGATGAGTAATTAGTGGGTGTTTAGAGGAGAGAACAGATGTAAACAATGCACTTGGGAGGTGATCTGACGTCGGATCTGCGGGCGATCTGATGGTGTGGGTGGGTGATCAGATTGTCCGCAAGGGGCAGGTTAGGGGCTGATTGATGGGTGGCAGTGACAGGGGGTGATTGATGGGTGATTGACAGGTGATTGTCAGGTGATCAGTGGGTTATTACAGGGGGGATAGAGGCATACAGTACACGGGGGGGGGGGGTGTCTGGGGAGAATCTGAGGGGTGGGGGTGATCAGGTGGGAGCAGGGGGCAGTTTAGGGCATAAAAAAAATTAGCGTTGACAGATAGTGACAGGGAGTGATTGATGGGTGATTAGGGGGGTGATTGGGTGCAAACAGTGGTCTGGGGGTGGGCAGGGGGGGGGGGGGGTCTGAGGGGTGCTGTGGGCGATCAGAGGGAAGGGGGGGGGGAGATCAGTGTGCTTGGGTGCAGACTAGGGTGGCTGCAGCCTGCCCTGGTGGTCTCTCGGACACTGGGACCATTGTTTTTAAATTTGTCTTTTATATGTTATCCTGAAACAAGTCGACGTTATCACCTCAATATTTACAACTGCACTAATCTTGATGTTAATTACTGCTGTATGTTCGCCATTCTTTGCTATGGAAAATGTTTCCTAAAGGATGCCTTTTATGAACATTTTTGCACAAGTATTGTCTTCAGTAAAGACTTTTTGTATTTCTGCATATAAATTCTTCAAGTTTCTTCAACATTTTTGATATACACATCCTTGTATTGGTATAAAAACATTTTTTAAAGAGACACTGAAGTGAAAAAAAAATATATGATATAATGATTGGTATGTGTAGAACAACTAAGAAAGAAAACATTAGGAGCAGAGACATAAGTCTAATATTGTTTCCAGTACAGGAAGAGTCAAGAAAACTCCAGTTGTTCTCTATGCAAAAGAGCAATTGAGCTCCACGACTTTCAAAGTCGCATAGAGCTCTGTCTTCTGAAGCTTATTATCTCAAGTGTCTGTCACTCTACTTTATTGTTTTTCTGCAGAGGACAGTTCAAAAGTTCACTAGCCTGCTCTTTAAAATAATTTAGAATGCTGAGTAGTGTGTAAACTGAAAATATTAGATAATGATGCAATGTTCTAGAAAAAGAACTGAACTGAAAATAAAAATATGAAAATATTATCTTTGCTACTAATGTTCTAGTAATTATCCGTACTACACACCCAATTCATTATATCATAATTTTTTTTCCGCTTAAATCGAAATCAAAATGGAAATCATGTTAAAGTATCCAATCAAGGTGCACTATGGCGAAAAATTTTAACATAACATATATAAATAAGAAGTATGTTTTTTTTCCAGAGTAAAATGAGCCATAAATTACTTTTCTCCTATGTTGCTGTCACTTACAGTAGGTAGTAGAAATCTGACAGAAGCGACAGGTTTTGGACTAGTTCATCTCTTCATAGGGGATTCTCAGGGATTTATTTCTTTTCAAAAGCACTGAATGGCAAAAGCAGTGAATGGCAAAATCAGTGTATGGCAGTTGCTCTGTCCAACTGCCAAAAAACTGTGTTGTAGCGAGCAGGGAAGCTGGCCAGCATCATTATTTAAATCGTTTTTAGGCAATATCTTTATAAAGAATAAAAGCCTTGCTGAGAATCCCCTATGAAGAGATGGACTAGTCCAAAACCTGGCCCTTCTGTCAGAATTCTACTACCTACTGTAAGTGACAGCAACATGGGAGAAAAAGTAATTTATGGCTCATTTTACTCTGGAAAAAATGTATTATTTGTTTATGTTTGCACATATTTTAAATTTCACAATTTTTCGCCATTGTGCCCCTTTAAGCATTTGCCGACCGCCCACCACCTATGGGCGTCTGCAAAGTGGCACCCCCAGGACCGCCTAATGCCGATCGGCGGCAGCTCCTGGGGGACAGAATAGCTGGGGATGCGCGCGCATCCGCCGACATTAGGCTCCGCCCACCCGCAACGTCAACCCGCCGGCCATTTAGCAGCGCCGGCAGGTTGGTAACCCCCCGATCTGCCACATAGTTACAGTATAATACGCTTTGTAATGTATACAAAGCGTAATATACAGGCTCCCAGTAATGCCACACACACACTGATCCTGCCCCCCCCCCCTGATCACCCCCTCAGACCATTGTTTGCACCCATCACCCCCCTAATCACCCATCAATCACCCCCTGTCACTATCTGTCAACGCTATATTTTAGATTAGGTCCTAAACTGCCCCCTGGGGGCTCCTGATCACCCCCCCCCCCCCACACACACACACACACCCTCAGATCCTCCCCAGACCCCCCCCCCCCCCCCTGTGTACTGTATACATCTATTCTCCCCTGTAATCACCCTCTGATCACCTGTCAATCACTCATTAATCACCCCCTGTCACTGCCACCCATCAGCTGATCACCCACCCACACCTATCCATTTACAGAGATATTTCTCCCACCCAGCATGGGTATGTGTAAAAATACACCCCAAAACACATTATAATACTTCTCCTGAGTACGGCGATACCACATGTGTGACACTTTTTTGCAGCCTAGGTGCACTAAGGGGCCCAAAGTCCTATTCACAGGTCATTTTGAGGCATTTGGTTTCTAGACTACTCATGGTTTAGGGCCCCTAAAATGCCAGGGCATTATAGGAACCCCACAAGTGACCCCATTTTAGAAAGAAGACACCATAAGGTATTCCGTTAGGTGTATGATGAGTTCGTAGAAGATTTTATTTTTTTGTCACAAGTTTTTTGTTTTGCTGTTATTTTTTTAGATATCCTTATATACAGTGGTGCCTAAAAGGACCATTTAAGATGATTAAAGTGTGGGTAGTGGAAATGGTACATATAAAGCAGTACATCGGGGGTCTGTAATGCTGTGTGCTAGCAGGAAGCACATTTCTAGTGAAGTACTGGGAAAGGGTCTTTGGAAAATGAACGCCATGAGTGGATGTAGCAATCCCCGTAATGGCTCCCATCTTCTCTCATAATTTCCATGCACTATATATATATTGTGTGGTTTGCCTTTCAGCTAGAAGATAAATGACATCCTTAGCACATGGTAAAGTGGTGTATTCCAGACATAAATCTTTGTAATCCTTTATTGTGACAGTAGATATTGCTCTGTTACAGCTGCCCCAGTATTAGTGGGCTTGTATAACATCCTTTACTTATGAGATGGCAATACCGATTAGGAAATCCGTAAACCAAATGTTTTCATAGTTAACCAAGTTTCTTGTCCTGCAAGAAGTTACATTTAATGACCTGATCTCGCACTGTGCATGGTTAATTCCCAATTTTTCTTCTGGGCAGTTTTCTTTGCTCTGTATGCCATATATAGACATATACGTATTTATCCCCCATTAGACTGATTGCTCTGCAGAAGGCTGACCTGCATCTCCTGCACTCAAGTTGTGTTTATGCATCATCTGTTCTTTCTTTGTCCGGCTGGTAACAATGCCCAGAATACCTTGGCAAGGATTTTGATTGGTGGTTACTGGTATTGTTGAGAGTATTCCTTTTACATCAGTCATGCCTTTTTTAGTACAAGTACAAAAGTGCACTATTAAAACAGAAGGCATTTACAAGTCTCACTTCCATCACAAATCCAAAACAACAAGGCACTTAAAGGGGAACTTCAGCCTAAACAAACATACTGTCATTAAGTTACATTAGTTATATTAATTAGAATAGATAGATAATATAATTTTTTACCCACCCCGTTTCTAAAAGAACAGGCAAATGTTTGTGATTCATGGGGGCTGCCATCTTTGTCATGGGGGCAGCCATCTTTTTAGTTGAAAGGAGGTGACAGAGAGCATAAGACACAGTTCCAACTGTCCTGTGTCCTGATAACCCCTCCCAGCTGCATGCGCTAGGCTTCAAATGTCAAATTCAAAATGTAAAAAAAAAAAAAATGCACCAAAACAGCAGAACGAGAACAACAACATCAGAAATCCCATCATGCTTTGCACAGCATCAAGGGAAAAATGCCCGGGCAGTTTTCTTCTGTGCAGCTAAAAATGAGGCTTGTATAAGAGAAACAAAGTTCTGATGCTGTTAAACTGTTAAATAAACACCAGGCCTTTTCAGTGCCTTTAAAGAGGACCTGAACTCAGAACTCCCTCTCTGCTCTAAATTATAAGCACCAGCATAATAACCTTTAAAGAAAAACATTTCTTTGTTACAGCTTACAGAACTCCTGCAATAAATCTGCAGTGTGTGTGTGACGAATAAATGTTTATTCATCCAAATAAAGTAGTTAGAGCCTTATAAAATATTCCCTGTAGCCACTATTAAAAAGTGACAGCAGATAAGAAAAAGGCTTTGTTTAAAAAAATAGCAGGGTAGCTGGGGGTTAACACTGTTCCTCTCTTCCTTCTTCCTGGTCAAATGCTAGCAAATGTTTATTGTAGCTTTGGGTACATCAAAGAGGCCAGAAGCAGCTAATTCAGCCCTTGTCCCTGGAAGAACATAGTCCCCCTGCTGTGTGACAATGCCATCAATCTAGTTTCTGCTTGACAGAAGCTCATAAACTGACTCTAAAGGTAGCCATACACTGGTCGATTTGCCATCAGATTCGACCAACAGATAGATCCCTCTCTGATCGAATCTGATCAGAGAGGGATCGTATGGCTAAATTTACTGCAAACAGATTGTGAATCGATTTCAGCATGAAACCGATCACAATCTGTGGAGCTGCCGCCGCCGCCTGCCCGCCAGCTTTACATTACCTGATCTGGCCGGCGTGACTCCCCCGGTCTCCGCTGTCTTTTTCTCCGCGCTGGTCTCCGGTCCGGCTGGCTTGCTTCACTGAACTTCCTGTCCAGGGGAAGTTTAAACAGTAGAGGGCGCTCTGGTTATATTTCCTGCCGGGACAGGAAGTTCAGTGAAGCTGGAGCCCGGAGCGGAAAAGAAGACAGCAGAGACCGGGGGAGTCGCGCCGGCCGGAACAGGTAATGTATCTCCGCTATATTGCGTCGGTCGTCGGGCATTCGATTGCTGCTATCGATGCACTCCCGACCCACCGGCGATTGAGAAAAAATTCTGCACGGACGGATCGACGGGAATGATCGTTTTCGGACGGAAATCAATCGTTCTGTCAGCGTTTGCGCAACGATTTCACAGCACATTCGATAACAGTGATCGAATTTGCTGTATATCGGCGGGAAAATAGTTAGGTGTATGGGCCCCTTTAGAGAGACCAGCGGGCTCCAGCTTTCACACCTCCACCCAGAGCAGCAAACGCCCAGATCTTATCAGGGTCTCTCTGGATGTAGCTGACCTACTGTGACCCAGAAATGTCAATAATAATCCATAGACTTCTGTATTTGTAATATTTCTGGTGTTACAAAAATACCAGGTCCATCAAATTCGCAAAGTGTGTTGGACTTCACGTGACACTGGTTCTAAAGGTTTTCAAGCATCTGGATCTTCCAGAACCAATGCTACAAAGGGTGGAAGTAACGAACGGTGTTATTTGTCTCCCATGGTCCTCATGTGTGGTATCAAATGAATTGTACAATTATGCTGGGTGCGAATATGCATTCTATTTCTTGATGTGACCTATGGGCACAGAGAAAGTGGGCAAAACATGAATTGGGCCAAAACCTCTCCCTGTCTAACTGCCTTATTCAAATTGCACAAGGCTGGGCTTTTACGTGTCATGACCCCGCCCATCTACAGTGAGGATTAAAACTCCAATGACACAAGGGTCCAAGGTCCTTCCTCTAAAATCTTGTCGAATAACATCCCGGCAGCCAGCTGGACACTGGCGCAGATCTCTTGGATTATTTCTCACAAAGGCATTACAATCGCCATCTTGGACTTTCCGCCAAAGACTTGCGGACTACCAATAACGGTATTTGAACGGTACATTCAGACATTCTGTTTCTTTTCATCTCTACTCTTTCTATCAAACCAATCTGTTCTGCCGGACAGGTATATTTATCTATGGGCTAAAGTAGGCTGTGTGTATGTAGTTTTTCGAATAAAAATATAAAAATATTTTATCGTTCAGTCTTGTGCCTGTTCTGGTCATCTGATTGTTGCTAAAACGAATCTGCCCTCTGAAGAGTCAGTCATACTACCGCATTGTTTTATTATTTTCTTATAAATTGTTGATTTGCTAGCTAGGTTGTAAATAACTGTTTCTTCCTTCTAGGATGAGCTAGTACCCGATTTCCTGTGTGAAATCGATAACTTTAGTTTATCGATTGGACATACAATCAAGATTGAATCATATATGGACCTAGTAACCTTTCTTTAAATGTACTAATCAAAATTGTGGCAGTGACAAGAATAAATGGCAGGGCATGCACCCCCAATGATCAAAAGGAAACAATTTCCAAAACAAATATTAAAGTTTATTATTCCAAAATATTATTATAAAAATGTATATTAAAATTACATGGGATGGCCACCCCGTCACACCATACCACTCAGATCACCAACCACACAAACAGACATACGCCGGCATCTAGCCCTAATCTCAGTAAGATTGCATACAAGACGTGTTAAACTGCATGCAGACAGCATGCCATATCCACATCTAAAACACTGTAGAGAGATAAAGCATGGGCTAAATGTAGAGGCAGTCCAGCAGAGTCAGCATAAGCCTGGGTATAAGTGTTGCAGAGATCATGCAGCAAGCAGCAAGCCGTTCATCCCTCAAAGCGTAGCATAGCAAACACAGATATCACAATTTGCAGCCACCAGGTAATGCCTTACCAGAGTGTGTCCAGGAATGATCACATGGACACCATAGCATGGAAATATGAGAGGCAAATCATCTCGCCATAACATCATAGATGCATGGATACGTTCATCTCACTGTTCATGGGTGACGGCTGCGTGGCGTTCTAAGCTTCCCAGCAGTCCATAATTGTGATCTGTGGAGAGGGGAACATGGATCCTAGAGAGTCTTTGCCAGCAGATGCAGGTACAGGTTACTGTGAGACTCCAGGCTGCCGACAGCGCTTTCTTTAAACGTCACACTGCTCACAGTCTTTAAGCCTTTGGAAGTGACTATTCCCCGATCAATGACTGGAGCATGTCGAACGGGATTGGGCTGGCTACCGTATTATGATAGCATTGGGGTCTCTTTGCCCTAGCAAATCGGAGAGCGGTGGCAGTGAAATTACCCGATTTCCAGTGTGAAATCGATATTTTTTATTTTACCGATTGTACATGCAATAGTGATTGTACATGTATGGGCACCTACAACCAATCTTAACCGTTTACTACGCGCACAGTGAATTTGCCTCCAGGAGTCTCTAGTGCATGACAACAGTGGCCTGGTAATACGGGATTGGTGAGTGATTGTCACATTACATATACTTCCTGCTAACGCTAACGGGAGCAGATTAGACGGGAACGCGGGGCTGGAATGTCACTTGATGGTTTCATGCAAGCAGACAAAGGGTTAACATCGTGTGTGTACATATTAACTGTGTCTGTGGAGGACTGCTGAATTTGGGTGCTGACACAGCTGAGAGATCAACTTACACTTGTGATTACTTACAGATGAGGGTAAATTAGACAGGCTCTTCTCTCTAAAAACATACAGGGTTCATTTCGCTCTGTTTTCCTTGTATACTTTAAAGCCTGTTTGTGGGATTGCTTTCTCTCTTTTTTCCTCATCTCACCTTACCCAAATAAAACCTTGCACCATCCAAAACCTTTCCAAATGCTCCTAATAAGGGTCCTGAAGTTCAGGGATGACTTCCCCCCCCCCCCCATATGAGTGCAGTGGGCTGCACTGCTCCACTTTGTACTAATGTCAGCTTCCTGTGTCCAGAAAATTCCCGTCTGCCAGGCCCCTCCTTCATCCTCAGTAACTAATCCAAGGTTAGATTGCACACATTGTTTTTAAGAAGAAGAGGTAGTGTTGGTCTCCCACTCAGCCAGACTGTTAAGGCACTATGGTCAGAATTGACCTGAAGAAGCGGGCAACTGCCTGTGAAACGTGTTGTCTTTTTTAGTGCTTGTATAAAAACTTTTTTTTCCCCAGTAGTACGGACCTTCAGGAGAGGTAAGACCTTTCCTTCTTAAACAATTTTAAGAGTTATATATTGCATCACGCTGGCATAGTGGTTAGCGCTCTCGCCTTGCAGGGCTGGGTCCCCGGTTCGAATACCAGCCAGGTCAACATTTGCAAGGAGTTTGCATGTTCTCACGTGTCTGCGTGGGTTTCCTCCGGGCACTCAGATTTCCTCCCACATCCCAAAAACATACAGCTAAGTTAATTAATTGGCTTCCCCCTAAATTGGCCCTAGACTACATTAAATACACTATATGATATAGACATGACTATGGTAGGGATTAGATTGTGAGCTCCTCTAAGGGACATTTAGTGACAAGTCACTAAAGTCACTATATTCTCTGTACAGCACTGCTTAAAGAAAACCTTAACTGAAAATTAAAAGTCAAAATAAGCATACAAAAGTCATACCTCCCATGTAGTCTACTCCTCAGTGTCTTTCTCCTGTCCCGCGTGATGTTTGTTCACTGTGATCAGTAGAATTTTCCGTCCTCCATCTTGAAAATTGCCATTACCCATAACCGCTTTCTGGTCAGCACACAGTTAAACTGTAACATCGCCCACTTGAGCCATAGGGAAACATGGACATTACCTGGTACATCAGTTTTCCTCTCAGCTATAACTGACAGCAACTGATATTTTACTGACAGCAACTGATATATTTCAGATCTGACAAAATATTGTCAGAACTGGAAGGGATTATTGTCAGAAGAAAATGGTGAGCTTCTGAGAGGAACTGATGGCAAGGTAACTATGTAATGTTCATTTGAAGTTACCTCATGTGTTTATTTTAAATATTTTTACTCAGTACAGGTTCTCTTTAAGATGATGGCATTATATAAATACAAAATAATAATAAGAATAATATTGGAAGCCTCCTACATTCTCATTTTGTGAGTTTATATACCTCTGTTGGGAGCTTATAGTTTTTTAGTGTTTACCCTAAAGACAGTCTAAGTTGTGTGGCCAACCAGATCCTGTACAGCAGACCTGGAAAACTGAGCAAGAATGGTTATCTTCCTGTAGGCTCTGACAGTGGTTGCAAGTGTTAGCAACCTACCTTTGTGAGTATAATTATAGATTAAAATTACCGGTAAGTTACATGATTACAATTATGCAATTGCTCAGCTATAGCACACCATTGGGCTCCTGGTCTCTCTTAGTTTCTTAAATGATCCTGGAGTTACACTAGCTATCAGGAAGGAATTGTCTTCTTTTGAGATGCTGGACCATGCAGTCACAGAAGAATCAACACTATAGATATGTTGTCATAGTGGATCGCTAAAAATAACTAGCAACAAATCAGCTCATTATCTTGTATTGATTTTGCTCCACAGAACTCCATTCTTTTGTGCACTGCCCATTGTCCCTCATTTCCTCTTTGAGCAGTGCCTGGCTGTAGCCTAGCAGGGTGTCTGTACCGCGCTTGTTTCCTGAAATATAACCCTAACAATTGACTGATTGTTTAGGGCAAATTGTGTTGGAGTATTTTCATGGTGCTTACTACAGAGAAAATGTCATTTAGATCCCTGGATTCTTGACTCTTACAGCAAGAAATTAAATGTAATAAAGCTGAGCCTAGTCCTACGAAGACTGACAGTAGATTTTTACATGTTTATCTCATCATGCTACTTGTCACATCACGGTTCATTTGATATCAGAGTTGCAGCCTACACTTATGGCATTTGCAGGTATGAATTTGGTAACCTCCTGTGACAATCACTCTACCACATCAAAGAGACACTGAAGCGAGACTAAATCTCGCTTCAGGTCTTATATATAGCAGGGGCACGTGTGCCCCTGCTAAAACGCCGCTATCCCGCGGCTTAACGGGGGTCCCTTAACCCCCAACCCACCCCCCGCAAAAGTTGGTCGTAAAATGGTCGTAGGGAAAACTCTTCCTGGAGGCAGGGCTAACGGCTGCAGCCCTGCCTCCCAGCGCGTCTATCAGACGCACATCGCCGCCTCTCCCCCGCCCCTCTCAGTGAAGGAAGACTGAGAGGGGCGGGGGAGAGGCGGAGATACGCGTCTGACAGACGCGCATGGGGCAGGGCTGCGGCGGTTAGCCCTGCCCCAACCAGGAAGCGCTCCCCCGCTGCACGGAGGGGGTTTGGGGGGACAGGGACCCCCGTTAAGCCGCGCTATAGCGGCGTTTTAGCAGGGGCACGCATGCCCCTGCTAGCTATGAGGTCTGAAGCGAGATCTATTCTCGCTTCAGACTCTCTCTTAAGGGGCTTTGTGAGAGATGCTGATTTAAAACAGGCACTGGAGGACACATGAGACACAATAGTTGGAGGAGAACATGTACAAGACGCTCCTGGGCTATGGACGCACCTACTTACATAACATGTATTGCACTGTCCACCTTTTGATATTAGTGATTTTTCTACAGTAAAAAAATGAGAAAAACCTTCTTGGCATTTCCCATTTTAACTGTGGCTATTTTGAAGCCCATCCTGATGTCATTTCCTCCCTTACTCTCCTCTGCCTGGTTTGCCCTCCCTTCACTATAGAAAGTGCATTTCTCAGCATGAGAAATATTGGCCAATCAGAGAGGAACAGAGGTGTGGGAGGGGAAAACAGGAAGGAAAGAAGTTCAGCCAATCAGGCTGCATCAGTCAAGTCTAAGGGGAAGTAGAGAGAAGCAAAAAAGGACAACCCAGCATGCCCTACAACTTCCTTTTTGTGTGACTGACAGTAGATTTTTTCATGTTTATCTAATCATGCTACTTGTCACATCACGGTTCCTTTGATATCAGAGTTGCAGCCTACACTCATGGCAATTGCAGGTATGAATCTGGCAACCTCCTGTGACAATCACTCTACCACATCTCTTAACCTCCTTAGCGGTCTGGACGAGCTCAGCTCGTCCATTACCGCCGGAGGGTGTAGCTCAGGCCCTGCTGGGCCAATTTTGATGAAATAAAAAGGAGCACACACAGCCGGCACTTTGCCAGCCGCGTGTGCTACCTGATCGCCGCCGCAGCGCGGCAATCCGCCGCGTGCAGCGGCGAAAGAGGGTCCCCCCAGCCGCCCGAACCCAGCGTAGCCGGAACAAATAGTTCCGGCCAGCACTAAGGGCTGGATCGGAGGCGGCTGACGTCAGGACGTCGGCTGACGTCCATGACGTTACTCCACTCGTCGCCATGGCGACGAGGTAAGCGAAACAAGGAAGGCTGCTTATTGCGGCCTTCCTTGTTACTTCTGATCGCCGGAGGCGATCAGAAGAACGCATCCAGAGCGCCCTCTAGTGGGCTTTCATGCAGCCAACTTTCAGTTGGCTGCATGTAATAGTTTTTTTTTAAATTACAAAAAAACCCTCCCGCAGCCGCCCTGGCGATCTTAATAGAATGCCAGGGAGGTTAGGGGCTTTGTGAGAGACGCTGATTTAAAACAGGCATTTACAGTAGATTTCTATGGAGAGCTCTCATCTGATGCATTATCTGGCATTAGAGCTGTAGTTTCCGCTCGCATTTAGCCGGCAGGCTCTGAGCATACAGATACAATTTATACCATACATTCAGGTGGATTTCTTAGAAGAGGTAGGTTCAAACCTAGGCTGATGCGCAGGGCTGTGGAGTCGGTACAAAAATCACCCGACTCCGACTCCTCAGTTTATTGAAACCATTGACTCTGACTCTAGGTACCCAAAATTGCTCCGACTCCACAGCACAGGGGGGTCTGTATTCTTACCATGTTCTCCTCCTCTGCCCCCTCGTGTGTCCTCCTCCGCTCCCACAGTATAAGCAACGGCAGGCACAGTTCACCTCATCCACGGCTCCAGCAGCGATCAGAGACCTCTCCTGTCTCTCACTGCACCTCTGGTGCCAACCTCTGCTGATGATGCAATCAGCAGAAGGCGGCACTAGGGGAACAGTGAGAGATAGAAGAGGTCTCTGATCTCCTTTGGAGCCTTGGATGAGGTGAGCTGTGCCTGCCGTTACTTATACACGGTAGCAGAGGAGGACACATGGGGTGCAAAAGGGGACACAGAAGGACGCAAGGTACAAGGGGGACACAATAATTGGAGGAGAACATGTCTAAGACGCTCCTGGACTATGGACGCACCAGGTTTAGTATATTTTTGCCCTGGTTTTTGTCGTCTTAACCCATGTGCATCTTCTAGTCCGTATCGCCTTATATGCTGAAATATACGGTATTTTTTATTATAAATTTAAAATAATGAGTCTTGCCTCAAACCCATGTCAACAGAATTAATTTAATGGGGAAAAAAATAAACTTAATGGAAAAAATTATATATCCTAGCGGGGCAAACATGAACTACTGTATATCTGACCCCTCTTCTTTAATGTGGAAGAATAAATGCACATTGAGGGGTTAATCACAATAGAAATAGGCTGTGACTGCACCTTCTTGTCCTACACGGGGCCCTCTTTCAGTATCTGCATACGCTTTTCATTAGGGAAACCGTCAATTTGGGCAGCGCAGGGGATGTGGGCGTTGCCATAGGTTGTCATGTGAATTACAGCTATAGCAGCGCTCACTGTGTAATTTGGGCGCTTAGAGTAGCTGGAGCCTGAATTACATAAAGAAAGGCGGTGGGGAATTTTGGGCATAGAGTTTCGGTAGCGCAATATACTTTATATTTGGTCGAAGAACAGTGGCCATCATTTGGCTTCACCCTACGCCCAAATTTACTGTGCCTTTTTCACACATACCCTTTCATTGGAGCTAAGCGGTATTGATTGCCTCTCTCTATGTACTTTGTACGGTTGTAATCAATAACTTACCCCCTGGTTACACCTCTTGCTGTGCAGCTATTATTGAAAAGGTTTTAGTGCTTCCCATCATGCAAATTGAATATACATTCGGTACTTGGGAGGGCTTTTAAACTCGCCTCCCATGCGATCTAGTGGCGGTTTCTCTGCTTCTGTGTTGTCTGATGCGATTCCTGAAATTTGGCCAGGAATGATGTGATCCCATCTGCTTGCCGGGGTGGAGGCACTCCCTGGCACATCTCTTCTGTGTGGGGCGGGGGTTGAGTCACAGCACTGGCATGAAGGCCAGGGTTATTTAAACTCTGGCCACACAGCGTCCAGTGCTGTGTTGTCAATATTATCAGTCAGTCCTGTCAGTCTCACCAGCCAATCAGTTAATTCTTTCAGTCTTGCCAGCCATCCCCTCCTTTCAGTCGGTCATCCCTTCCAGTCCATCCTGCTGTTCTTCTCGTCCAGCCTGTCTTGCCAATCCTGCCAATCTTCCCTCCCTGCCAGTCCTTGCCGGTCCTTCCGTCCAACCTGTTCTGTCAGTCCTCCTGTCTAGCCTGTCCTAGCAGTCTTCTCTTCCAGTCCAGTGGTCAGTCCTTCCTGTCCAGCCCATTCTGCCCCTCCCACACTGTATGGATCACCCTCCTTGTAATAGTCTCAGTCGAAATCAGCTACTGCATTTGATGGCTCAAAGCTATGTACATTTGAATCAATTCAACATTGTTATCATCTCATTGACTGTCTCTGACAGATGAAAATATGTCAAAAACTGAAACTGGCATTTCTAATCACCATGTTTACTCAAAATATATTGAGCATTAGTTTCTAATGCTATTACATAAATAACAGCAGAGGAAGCATTGCTTTTGTTGGAAGGGAACCTTGAAGTTCCATAATCCTCAGTTCCCTCCTCTCCTTTCCATTTCATTGTTTGTTCCTCCAGCCATGTGGATTTTTGAGTCATTGGAGTGAATACAATGACATGTGCGTCCAATGATTGCTTGTTATTCCTAGTGCTGAAGATACACACCATTGAATTCTCAAGTAATGGATTTTTATCTCCTGGTGTTTTCTTTCAGGTCCACGTCAATCCATGCTTTTATCGAGCAAATCACAAGAGCAAATTTGTACCTTTGGAAATGAATGAATGGTGTTGGCTGCACTCGGGTGACTGCCTCTCTCTCCTGCCAGACAAATATGCATTCCGGGTCATTGCAGAGGATTCTTTACAGGAAGTAGCAACACAAAGGTAATGAAGTAACTCTATATAGTCCTTATTCTGCATTTTTTTGTGTGTTTTCTGGTTATAGAATACACGAGGTGACATGTGACATGACGAGATAGACATATGTATGTACAGTGCCAAGCACACAAATGACTGTACTGTGTTCCTTTTTTTTACTTTCTCTGCCTGAAAGAGTTAAACATCAGGTATGCAAGTGACCGTTTCTGTCCGGGTCGGACTATAGCGTAACCCTCACTTATGAGCCATAAAAACACTTTCCTGGCAAAAAATGGCTTCTGAGAGCAGGAAAGAGGTAATTAGAGTCAATAGTTCATAGATTTTAGCTTGATCTTAACAAGTGGGTTTCACCAGGTATAATCTAATGGTAAAACTGCCTACTAAGTGACCTTACCTGAATATTTCAAGTGGGAATGTCAGCCAAAAATCAAGTTCCTGTTACCCCACTGCTCTGTTTATTATGCAGCCTGCAACCTGGCCATGCACGGCAATCATAAACATAAATGTGTCTGCTGTAATGAATCTTATCTCAGTCAGAAGCCTTGTTATCTTCCCTTCTTCGCCTCCCGCATTCCTGCTGTTTTCTGATTGGCTGAGGGCAGTTGAGTGCAATACGAGGCTCAGAAGGGAAATAGAAGATAAATTACTTCACCCCTCTGCAGAAGCTGCTGAAATCTGATCTATGTTCTGCTCACATGTTTACAAAGCAAACTAGATATAACAGTGCAGTTCTGCATACAACATTTCAGGCAGAGGAGTGAGGGAGGAAATGACATCAGGATTGGTTTCAGTCAGAGGCAGTAAAGATGGAAAATGCCCGGAACATTTTTCTCTTTATTTACTATATAAGATTCACTGAAATCAAAATGTCGACCGTACAATACAAATGTTATGTAGAACAAGTATTTATCTACTTATATATGTTTTTTTTCCTTGGGATAGTATGAAAGATGTAATTTTAGGGAAAGAAGTAATTTTAGATACTTACCTAAACTTACCTCAATAGAGGAAAGCCTCTGGATGCTCCAGAGGTTTCTCGGATTGACATGCACCCCACTGATGCTTGCTAGGATCCTCTACTTCTTCACAGCCATGCTCCTGTCTGAGCACGACAGCACTGCGCAGGTGCTAGTATGGCCTATGCAGTAACACAAAGGCGCTCGTGCTTGAGGAAAAAGTAGTGTACGATTTGCTTCGTGCTACTGTGCAGGTGCGGCCGTACTAAATGCGCCTGCACAATGCGGCCGTGAGAAAATATTCGACAGGCTCTTGCCTAATCTGGCAGCACTGGATTGGTGCACTCAAGGGGAATGGTGGAAGCCTCTGAATTATTCACTGGCTTTTCTCTACTGAGGTAAGTGGCTAACTTTGACCCTTTTTTTTCCCTTTAATGGCCCTTTTCATCGACCTGTATTTAAATTTAAAAAAATTAGGTACTTAAAACATATGTAAACTGATATGTAATTTGATGCTATAATGGGTACATACAGCATCAAGGTTCATTAGAACTTGCATGTGTTTATTTTTTTATTACAAGGGTTAAAAAAAACCCTCAGTACTTCACATATGCAAACTAGAGTGTGAGACTGCAGTAGAATGCAGGGGCAGAGTATACAGAAACAAAACCATTCTATTTAGTTGTGTAGTCAATTCTAATGACGAGAGTGCTGAAAAGCATACAAAATAATTATTTGTTTTTGTTGCGAGCGAATGAACCACATATGATACTGACTTGGCTGTGGTTTACAATTCAGAGTTAAATTGTAACCCCTAAAATAAAATAAGGATTTGAGACACCAGCGACGTTCTATATATATCATTGTTTCCACACATGTGATTATCTGTTTCAGTTCGGGTTTGCTATAAATTTGGACTGCAAAATTATAAAATGTTTCCTTTTTGCAGTGGCTTACAGGTACTGGTATAATCACTGATAACAGATGGCTGTTCCTGGCAGTGCCTGTCTTCCCTACTCACAAATTGAAGAGACCAGATCCACAATGAGAGAGCCCAGATGTCTACACTGCAAGGATTTTAGGTTTCAGGAATTGTTTTGCCAGCAAGGCAGATTTATGAATACCAGTGTATGTTGACTGTACAAACTCACCAAATACATCCATGCAGCAGCACGTCTGAACCTCCCACGTTAGCTAGGAGCCGCTCATGCGTGAGCACCTCCAGCTTATTGCGCAGACGCATCAGCAGTCCCGCAGGTGCAGTACGGCTGTGCTCGTGCTTGAAGAGGATCGTGGTCCCAATCAGATTACAGCCAAGTCTTTGTTGGTAATTTTTTAAAAGGTCCGCGGGCGGCAATGGGGGATCGGAGGACGCCGTGGGAAGTCTCGTTAGGATCCAGAGGTTTCCCTCATCTTAGGCAAGTATGTGATTTTTGTACCCGGGCTTTGGCTTGGGTACACTTTAACAGCAAAATGTCTGACAGATTTCTTTACTGGTTACTCCAGGTGTGCAGGAGCAGCAAGTAATTTGAGTGTGCAGGTTTCTAAATGGCGCACTTCCATAGAGCCAGTGCAAAATTGCACCATGGAGGCACTGGGTGGTTGGTTAGCATTTTGTTGCATTCAGCTATTCAATCGGCAATTTTGTCACCAAAACAGCCTTAACAAGGATTAAGCACTGGCTCGGAACCAAGCATCATAGAAAATGAAGGAAAGTGAGTATCAGTTAGGTTACCTTTTTTAGGAGGTTTAGTGTTAGGGGACTGAAAAGGGGAGATTTGGTTTTAGACATTTAAGAAACACTGTGTGTTAGGGTTGGGCATCAGGATGGGTTTTGCAGTGGGGGAAGCAGAGACGAGTACTGTTGAGAATATGATAGCAGAATGTACCGCAATTACCAATATTTTAGCTAACGTAATCAACTTGCTTCCATATTACCGGGTGTATGAATCTAACATACACAAGTCTTAAGTGCTTCCTGGTCTGTGCAGACTATTACTGATGCAGGAAGAGGAGTGTTACTGGGCATTATTGGACTTCTGTGCTTTAAAGCAGACTTCCCCAACCCTGCCCTCAAGGCCCACCAACAGTACATGTTTTGCAGGAAACTACACACAATTACAGGTGAGGTAATTAGTGTCTCAGCAGAGCTGATTAACTACCTCTGTGGATTTCCCCCAAAAATGGACTGTTAGTGGGCCTTGAGGACAGGGTTAGGGAACACTGCTTTAAAGGGAACTTTAACTGAGAGGGATATGGATGTTTCCTTATAAACAATACCAGTTGCCTGACAGTCCTGCTGATCTCTTTGGGGCAGTAGTGGCTGAATCACAGACCTGAAACAAACATGCATATAATCCAGTCTGACTTCAGTCAGAGCACCTCATCTGTATGCTTGTTGAGGGGCTGTGGCTAAAAGTATTAGAGACACAGGATCAGCAGGAGAGTCTGGCAACTGGTATTATTTTAAAAGGAAAAATCCATATTCTTCTCAGTTTAGGTTCCCTTTAAAGGGTGAACCAAATAAGTAATGATTTTTAAGGTTTGAGGGAAAGAAAACACTGTTTCAGTTTGCCAACAATTTTAGACTTAATAGTTGGCTGTAATTTTCATTGGAAAGCACTGGCGTAACAATAGGGGATGCAACACCTGCCCCCGCAGGGGGGCCCGGGCCCCGCTCGGGGCTGTTTTGGGGGGCTGGAGGGATCGCAGCATGAGGGGAAAGCCATGCCCACAGTCGGCGGGGGAGGGTCCCCCCTCCCTCATCTCGGGGCTCTCCCCTCTGCGCACCCCTCCAGCTTAATGAGTGTCCGGGCAGCGGCAGGCAACGGCTGATACATACCTTCCGTCTTCCGTGCGCTCCAGCGTGCGTTCCTCACTCTAGTCTCTGACGCGACTTCCTGTTTTATAGGTTGGCACCGGTCTCCTGAGGGATTTGGGTGCATTCTTTCATTGAAAACTGTTCTAGCTGGATTGATGTATGCTTTGGGTGATTCTTGTTGGAGGACCCAGCCTAGGCTTCTTGCATATTATCCCTTTAAAATATCAACATCATTTTATTTTTTTATGATGCCATGCACACTTAAAAAGGCTCCCTGTGCCTGAGGCTGCAAAACAGCACCAAAGCATGATGCTCCCACCACCATATGTAACTGAGAGAACTGTGTTCCTAAGGTTGAAGGCCTCTCCCTATCTTCGCCAAACATAAGTAACAACCATGTGCCCAAACAGTTTCAGTTTAGTCTCATCAGACCAAAGCACAGACTTCCAAAACTTATCTTTACCTTTCAAATGTTCGCAAGAAAACCTCAGTCGGGCAGTGATGTGCCATTCTTTGAGTAAAGGGGTTCTTCTGTGATGAAGGCCCTGAATCCCACCATGATGAAGAGCCCTTTTAACTGTGTTCCTTGAAACGTCATCTCCAGAAGAGGCCAGGTCAGCAACAATCATTTTGGCAGATGTCCGGGACTCCTTGCTAACATCTCTGACTATTTTCCTCTCCAGAGTTCTACAAATCTTTTGCTTACGGCCACGGCCAGGTTGGTTTCTTACAGAATTTGTCTTGGCAATGATGCAACGTACAGCTGTTCTAGACACTGTGAATTGCTTGGAAATGACAGGGTAGCCTTCCTCCTTATTATGAGCCTCTACTATCTTCTTTCTGAGCTCCAGACCAATTTCCTTTGGCATGGTGAGTAACAGTAGTCCCACTCGTGTTCAGGTGTCATTTTCCTTAGAGTCTTTTTATGCTGATTGAATGTTGTTAGGCCAGTTGACTGCATGTGTTGTTTGGAAGGCAATTCACAGCACAGGCGTGGTTTCAAAGCTGATTGGTTAATTACTGTAGGTGTGGTTTGAAAGCAAACACATGGGGCTAATATTTTTAACGTCCCCATTTTTACTATATGTGATACAAAGCAAGCCTAAATATGTAATTTATATTACAAAATGTACTAAAAGCTACTAAACAGCACTGGTAAATGTTTGATTATATCAAGCTTCATCAATGCTGCAAACATTGGAAAGAAGTTAAGGAAAATGTTCCATAATTCCCTGGGGGAGTGGAATAATTTTGGCCTCAACTGTATCTCTAATATAGAAAATTCACAAAATGTATTGGCGCATCCTGTATTCTTTTCAGCCACATTTCAGCACAGTAATCCTGTCTTTCATCCGATTAGATGTGATGTTGTGAGACCTACAAAAGAGAATATTTTTAGTTCTGCAAAAACTTGGAAGATTTTGCATTCTGATTTCATCTTCTCCATTTCTCACGTGGGATTGCACTACAGAACCTTTAATATTGAACTTCACTGCCTTCACAGTGAAATACAGTTTCAAAATCGATCCCTCACCTATGCAAGTGTTTTACTTGTGGTATTCCTCCCTGCAGCAATGGAATTATTTTACTCCCCACATAAGGCCATTAGACAAAAAAACGCTGATTCAATTTAAATAATCTTTAATGATTATCACAAAATACTGCATATATCTATCTATCTATCTATCTACCTATATATATATATATATATATATATATATATATATATATATATATATATATATATATATATATATATATATATATATGCATGTGGGCAGGTGATTGGGTGCCCGCAAGGGGCAGATTAGGGTCTAATCTGATGTGTAACAGTGACAGGTGGTGATAGGGGGTGATTGATTGGTAACTAGTGGGTGTTTAGAGGAGAGAACAGGTGTAAACAGTGCACTTGGGAGGTGATCTGACGTCGGGTCTGCAGGCGATCTAATGGTGTGGGTGGGTGATCAGATTGCCCGCAAGGGGCAGGTTAGGGGCTGATTGATGGGTGGCATGACGGGGTGATTGACAGGTGATCAGGGGGGATAGATGCATACAGTACACAGGGGGGTGGGGGGGGGGCTGGGGGAGGGTCTGGGGAGAATCTGAGGGGTGGGGGGTGATCAGGAGTCCCCAGGGGGCAGTTTAGGGACTAAAAAAAAAATAGCGTTGACAGATAGTGACAGGGAGTGATTGATGGGTGATTAGGGGGGTGATTGGGTGCAAACAGTGGTCTGGGGGGTGGGCAGGGGGGGGTCTGAGGGGTGCTGTGGGCGATCAGGGGGCAGGGGGGGGCAGATCAGTGTGTTTGGGTGCAGACTAGGGTTGCTGCAGCCTGCCCTGGTGGTCCCTCGGACACTGGGACCGCCAGGGCAGGAGGCAGCCTGTATAATACACTTTGTAAACATTACAAAGCGTATTATACGCTTCCTATGCGATCATCGGGTTAACAACCCGCCGGAGCTTCCGATTGGCCGGCGGGTTGAAGTCGCGGGTGGGCGGAGCCTATTGCCGGCGGATGCGCGCGCATCCCAGTGCGTTGTCCCCGGCAAAACAGTGTCCCAGGACCCGACGCCATTCTGTTTACGTGGTCCTGGGGCTGCGACTTTGCCTCCGCCAATATGCAGTAGGTGGTCGGCAAGTGGTTAAAGCACACCTATCTAGAGGTGTTTTTTTCTACCTGTCTAGAGGCAAAGCTACATAAGGTAAGCACAGCGGTATGATCATGCTGCATCCACATATCTCTGTGGATTGTCTATTCCTCTCCGTATTCCCTCCTGGTCCCCATAATCACTCCTTGAAAAATGTGACTTTTGGCATAAGTCACATTTTTAGACAGGAAAAGGCAGGCTTGCTGCCTTGTTCCCTCCCATTCACACCACTCCCCTGCCTTATTCACTCCCGTTAAGAGAAAACAATCCCTTCAATTCGCCTCATTAAATTACTAGTACCCGTGGTAAAACAAATACGTAGCTATTCCCCTGTAAAGTTACCCATACACAAACTGGAAGCCCCGCCGATATTCAGCAGACTCGATCACTATGATCGAATGTGCTGTGAAATTGAAAACGCAAATGTTGACTGATCGACCGATTGTCATTCGACATCGATCGGTCCCGATGGAAAATGTTGCTTGATCGCGGGCGGGTTGGGAGCACATTGCTAGCGGTGTTCGATTCGACGACGACCGACGCAGCATAGCGACAGCAATATCACCTGCACAGAGGGAGGTACTGGTTGCTTGGCAGTTGGACACAGCCGTTATTTCCCACAATGCAACAAGGTTCACAGACAGGAAACTGTTAGGACCTAGGTCCTGACATCACACTGTGGGAGGGGTTTCACCACAGTATCAGCCACACAGACCCCCCCCCCCCCCCCCCCCCCAATGATCTATTCGAGAAAAGGAAAAGATTTCTCGTGGGAAAGGTGTCTGCTACTGATTAAAGGCATGGAAAAGACTTGATACTGTCAGTGTGTTTGAAAATTTATAGCTGAATGAAAATGGAATTAGAAAGCTAATTTGTAATACTTTTAAACTGCAATAGAACTCAGTGCAACAATGACACTTGTAAAGCAATTTCTTTGTGAAAATAGAATTTCACTTTAATAAAAGAGGCCAATACATCATTAGATGAAAACAATTCTAGCAGCAGAAAGCGAGATGTGCATTTAAATAAGAGCAGTGCTTGACTGTGTATTACCACATAGTGAGGTAAATTAAGCTGCAAATGTATTATTTTTGCAAAATGCTGGAGGACAGCAGAAGTGTTTGTGAAAACCCACACAGCGCCATTCACTTTTTCCTCATTTTTGTGTCACTTTAGGCTGTACACTGTGATAGATTTTCCAAATCTGGATTGTGAAGGAACAGCCTGATGCTCAGAGGCACTGTGTGATTATGGATAGATTTATGTCAATATGTTCCTTTGATTCCACCACTCCTGTCTTCTAAACTTGGTGGATGTGTCTCCAGGCACGGCCAGCGATGAGCTTCCTCCCCATCCTCGTCTCTCGTTTCTTCATTTCTTTGATATTATTGCTTACCTTTCTTTTACAAGAAGTTCTGCCTCAGCGTCGTGTGCCCTTATTATATATAGAGTGTGAATTAATGTTGCTAAATCTGGTAGACTGAAATCTATGCTTCCACATCCCCGTTTGGCATTTTCTACATGAAAGTTCCCACAAGGTTTTTTCCCCCTCGTATACCCCGGTATATTGGAAAAGGAATGTAAACTGTGACAAATGCCTGAAATGAAAGTGTGTGTGAAGCTTTTGTTGAGGCTGTACAGGGAAGGCTGATGTCTGTTGAGGCTGAAGACTGATGGTATTTAGCAGGAGAGGCTGAAGACTGTTGGCGATAAGCAGGAGAGGCTTAAGACTGTTCATGCTGTGCAGGAGAAAATTAAAGATAACCCGAGGTGGGTTCTAAGAATCCAATTAGCATACAGAGGCTGCATATAATACCCAGCCTCTGTTGCTATACTGTTTGCCCCAGTCTCCCCCCTACGCTCTGCTGTACCCCTATAAATCAATCGCTGTGCTGGCGACATGCAGCGTTTCACCAGCCAGGTGTTTACATCTGAAATGTCAGTCTCTGCCGCTCTCCCGCCTCCGATATCGCCGCTCCCCGCCTGCGTCCCTTCCCTCCAATCAGCTGGGAGGGAAGGGACGCAGGCGGGGAGCGGCGATATGAAAGAGGTGGGGGAGCGGCAGAGACTGACACTTCAGATGTAAACAGCCGGCTGGTGACACGCTGCATGTCACCAGCACGGCGATTGATTTATGGGGGTACAGCAGAGCGCAGGGGGGAGAATGGGGCAAATAATATAGCAACAGAGGCTGGGTATTATATGCAGACCCAGCCTCTATATGCTAATTGGATTCTTATAACCCACCTCGGGTTCTCTTTAAAGAGACTCTGAACCGAGAATAAATCTCGCTTCAGAGCTCATAGTTAGCAGGGGCATGTGTGCCCCTGCTAAAACGACGCAATAGCGCCGCTAAACGGGGGTCCCTTGACCCCCAAACCCCCCACCGCGACACTTGGTCACAGACTTGGTCGCTCCTGGAGGCAGGGCTAACGGCTGCAGCCCTGCCTCCAGTCGCGTCTGTCAGCGGCGCATCGCCGCCTCTCCCCCGCCCCTCTCAGTGAAGGAAGACTGAGAGGGGCGGGGGAGAGGCGAAGATGCGCGCTGACAGACGCGCGTGGGGCAGGGCTGCGGCGGTTAGCCCTGCCCCAACCAGGAAGCGCCCCCCTGCATTACGGAGGGGATTTGGGGGATCAGGGACCCCCGTTAAGCCGCGGGATAGCGGCGGTTAAGCAGGGGCACACGTGCCACTGCTATCTATGAGGTCTGAAGCGAGATTTATTCTCGCTTCAGACTCTCTTTAAGTCTGATTTCAACAAAGAGGAAATGTGTGCATCAACCAAGTTTAACCCTAACAAATCTGGCTTTGCAAATTTGGCCTAATTGGCTTATCATGAGGCTTTGCTCATGCAAAAATGCATTTTCTTTCGCATGCCAAATTATGCAGGGTCAAAAACCAATACCGCAAAGCAGTTGCCCTGCGGGAATTAGTTCATGCTACACTAGCACTATCCAGGAGCGCCACGGGGAGGCTTCCCAATGCCCCCGTACAACTGGCAGACCGCGGGGGCCCCAAGCCCTCTCACTTCCTGGAACCCACACAGCGGCACTCCGGAGGGGGAGGCTGTGAGGTGCAGGCGACCCCCCCCAGCGTGGCCAGCGCCGGGAAGAGCTGCCCGCACCCACCTCACAAAATTAAAAACGGGCACTTACCTTAACGTCCATTGCGTTCTGCTGCATGTGCATGACCTGGGTGCGACACATTGGAAAGGAGTGAAGCATGGGTCCCCCAAGCTTGTAGTACTCGGGGGTAGCTCTCACGCAACACTCCAGAGAGGGGGAAGGGGAGGACAGTCGCAAACAGCCTGCTCCAGGGCTCTCACCTCCTAGAACAAGCCACCCACCACCCACCTCCAAAGTATAGAAATGCAATACTGATTTCAACAAAGAGGAAATGTGTGCATCAACCAAGTAGAACCTGCTAAATCTGTCTTTGCAAATTTGGCCTAATTGGCTTATCATAAGGCATTGCTCATGCAAATATACATTTGCTTTCACATGCCAAATTATGCAGGGTCAAAAATCAATACCGCAAAACGGTTGCCCTGCGGAATTAGTTCATGCTACATTAGCACTATCCAGGAGTGCCACAGGGAGGCTTCCCTAATGTCCCCTCTCTTTAAGTCTGTTGAGGCTGAGCAGGAGCAGCTGAAGTCTATTAAGGCAGAGACCTGTTGGTGAGGATCAGGAGAGGCTGAGACTGTTGTCGCTGGTGCACTAACAAGCTGAAATTCATTGAGGCTGAGCAGGAGCGGCTGAAGTCTGTTAAGGAGGAAACCTGTTGTTGATGAGCAGGAGAGGATGAAGACTGTTGACCCTTTGAAGGAGCAGCTGAAATCTATTGAGGCTGAGCAGAAGCAGCTAAAATCTATTGAGGCTGAGCAGAAGCAGCTAAAATCTATTGAGGCTGAGCATGAGCAGCTGAAGTCTGTTGAGGCTGAGTAGGAGCAGTGATTGTCTGTTGAGGCTGTGCAGGAGCAGCGGAGTTCTATTGAGGCAGAAACCTGTTGGCAATGAGCAGGAGGGGATGAAGACTGTTGACCCTGTGAAGGGGCAGCTGAAATCTATTGAGGCTAAGCAGGAGAGGCTAAAGACTGTTCACACTGTGTGGGAGCAAATTAAGTCTATTGAGACTGAGCAGAAGCAACTGAAGTCCATGGAGGCTGAGCAGGAGCAGCTGAGTGGTATTGAGGTAAAAATCTGTTGGTGAGGAGCATCAGAGGCTGAAAACTGTTGATACTGGTGCACTAGCAAGCTGAAATCCATTGAGGCTGAGCAGGAGCAGCTGAAGTCTGCTGAGGCTGAACAGGAGCAGCTAAAGAGTGTTGAGACGAAAACCTGTTGTTGATGAGCAGCAGATGCTGAAGTTTGTTGAAATAGCTGATGGTTTTGATGGTCTTTTCCCTATAAACATAAAATTTGAATCTATGGGAAATGTTTAGCATTGACCATCTCTACTGGTCAATAGTTTTATTGAAACAGCTGCATACATGATACAGTATATAAATATTCTTCATTTTCTCCTTTTTATTTCAAGTCTCGTTTGCTTTAGCCTACAAAAATCGATGTCTGCGTAGTCTGTAATCTTTTGATGTTGTTTAGAAAGAAAAATAAACCACCTTTAAATTAGAAACTGTTTCGTTTGTAAGTCGTGTTGTTTTCTTGAGTTTTCAATTAAAAATATTGACCGAAAAGAAAAAATCTGCTGTTGGAAATTCATTTCCCTGTTGTCCATAGAACATGGGTCAGGGAAACACTCAATAGACTTCACAATGAGCCACTCAGGCAGTACAATTGTGCTTTCCGTCTGCCTGAAGTCAAGCTTTATTAAAAAAAGACAAACAAGTAACATGGATTGATGAATAGGATATGTACAGTAATTGAAAATCTGATGTATACATATGTAAACTAGAGCTTTTCTTAACTTATGACTTTTAGGCAGTAACACAAAGTGGCACCACCATAAAAGAAAACCTGCCTTTACCAGTAACTCAACCTGCTGATGAAAACTTCTAGTGCCACCTTTAACAGAAACTGCGAAACAAGGCCTTACACGTTTCAAATGATTTCCAATATCTAGACAACTGGAAACGATTCTTCAAGGTTTAGTGTTCAATTGTTCCTGTTTATCAAGGTGTAGCTATAACAATTAACATAGATTATTAAAAACGCACTAGTAAGTCTCGGAGACCCTGATAAAAGCCTCTAATAAGTCTACTAGAGTGGTTCTATGCAGTGCTGGGCCGAAATTATGCATGAGCGTAATTACGCATCGTAATTCAATGTAAATTTACACGTAAGCGCTACGCGTAACTTACGGTCTTACGCGTAATTATTTACGCATAAGCAGTTAAGTGGTATCGTAATTACACTGTCTACCGTAATTGCTAGGTATGCGTAATTTTACGAAGACTTGCGCGTAATTTTACGCGTAATTACTAACGTTAAAACTCCCCTTTTCTAAGAGTAGCCAATCAGTCAACACCCTAAGCAACCAATAGTATCTTCTCCCGCCCTTCAGTATATAAGCGTACGTTTTGACGCATACAAATGATGTGTACGCAATAGCTGTCACATTGACGGCTATTGCGTACACATCGTCCATATGCGTCAAAAAATACGCATTATTAGGTATTACGGCACTACGCGTAACATCGTAGTGTAAGCGCCTACATTACGGTATCCTTACGCGTAACTGCGTAAGTTAACGCGTAATTACAGTGATGAACCGTAGGTAATTTCCTACGCCGTAACCGTAATTGCGTAATGCGTAATAGCGTAAAATTACGCGTAATGATCCGTAAGCGTAGATTTTTCCATTACGACCAGCACTGGTTCTATGTCCAACCAGCCATGAGAGCCAAGATAATGGTTGGTTATGTTTTTTTTTCTCTAGTTCTATAAGCTACATATCTGAGTCACATTTTTTCATTTGAATACTAAAATTCATTATATTGTAATATACAGCTTTTTCTTTTGAACGCCTTGTATACACATTATACTTTTCTGAGAATTATACAGTTAAATGGACGTGTGTACGGCAATAGTACATTTCCACTGTGATCAATGGAATTCTCTGTCCTCCATTTTGAAAATGGCCATGACCCCAAAACAGCTTCCTGGTCAGCACACCGTTAAACTTCTATATATCGCCCACTTGAGCCATAGGGAAACATGGACATTACTATCAGTTGTCGTTTCAGGTATAACTGACAGCAACTGATATATAACTCACAGCAACTGATATATTTCAGTTCTAACAAAATCTTGTCAGAAATGGAAGGAATCATTGTAAGAACAATATTGTGAGCTTCTGAGAGGAACTGACGGCGAGGTAAGTATGTAATATTCGGTTGCAGGTACATCATGTGTTTATTTTAAATAATTTTACTTCAAATTCACTTTAAAAGGAAATATGGCGGCCTCCTTATCCCTCTCACTTCAGGTGTCCTTCAAAAATGTTTTCCAGTTAGCGTAGATGTCAGGCTAGTCTGGTCAATGACTATAAGTCAGGCTGTGTGCCCATATAACTGACCTCTAGCTCAGCCCTAACACCTGTGCAAACTCCTACCTAATACAATTCTACAATACCCTGGCAGATGTAGCATACAGACGGACAGATAGTATCCACCAAACAAGCAGTAAGGATTAAAGCACAGTATGCAATATATAGTCACCTGAGGCCTGTGGTAGAGGCAGTCCAGATGATAGCAGGTGACAGCAGGAAGGAAAGGATTGGTAGTAAGCAGTTCAGCACATAGCAGATGCGTTGTCAATTCAATCCAGAGTCAGGCCAGGCAGAGTTCATGAGAGTAACCTTTAACAAGCAGGGGTCGATTCAGGCAGCAATCAGGGATATCCAAGAACAGGCAGAGTCAGCAACGGGTAATGGTCAGGAACAAAGCAGGGTTGGCAACAGAAGATCAATTTGGAAATAAGCTTAGTCAAGATACAGACAAAGTCGGCACAAGATCAGCAGCTGTGAGCGCAGTCTCACCAATAAGCCCAGCAGAGGCTATCGCGGGCAATGACTGAGGGCACTCACCTTACTTTTATACTAGAACTAACCAGTCAAAGAAATAGGAATCCAAAGTGCCCAATAGTCTTGTGGTGTGTCAGCAAGTCAGCTGACACCCCATGTACGCGTGCTGTACTATAATCCGTTTTGATGGATTGAAAGTTCAGATTAGCTCATTGTTGGTGAAATAATCAATGTATTATGATGTTTTATTTCTTCAATTGTACAATTAGTGGATGCCTTTACCAGGGCTGTGGAGTCAGAGTCGGAGCAATTTTGGGTACCTGGAGTCTGAGTCAGATGATTTTTGTACTAACTCCATAGCCCTGGTAAGAATTAGACTAAGAAGTTGGAGTCGGAGTATTGCTTGCATGCGCACTAGCAGCTTTTCGCTTGGGCTCTGGGGGAAATGGTCACATCCAATCAGGTTAGCTCGATTGCGCACATGCATTCCGTCTGTGTCTTTTTCTCTAGAGCCCGATCGGAATGCTGCTAGTGCACCTGCGCAGGCAGGCCAATGTTGTGGACTGTTTTGGGGTTTCCTTGCTGGATCGAGCTGGCTGAGGAGGACTGGCGAAGCCTCATTAGAATCCAGAGGCTTTCTTCTCCCGAGGCAAGTATTTATTTTTATTCAATTTTTTTTAAATTACCGATTCTCTTTAAGAAACTATATTGAGCATTTCATGTCACCAACTGTCCCTGAGTGAGGCTCCTCATCTCATGTCCCTAACACAGTCTAATTAGCATGTTTGGGGATGTAAGAGTTAATCATAATGTCTAAAGGAAACTTGCAATCAGCTAGAGTGCCCCAAAGAAACTTGAACAAACTCTATCCAGTGTATCAACTGGCACTTATACTTGGTATTCTAGCATTGGTATTCTAATGTTACAGAGCTAAGCCATGTAGATGTCATGCCTTGAATTGAGGATTATGGAAAAGAAGATTCAGACTTGAGAACAGTAGGTTTAATTTGGAATTGTGGGTTATTAGGTTGTATGATGTCCTAACCATTTGCAAAAGCAAACGGAGATATGGATTGTGGGTCTTACATTCATTGGCTTGTGAGTCTTACATTCGTTGGCTTGTGAAAGAAGACACATCTATATAGGTTAATGTGGCTATCAATTTTAAAGAACAAGCGACACCCATGCTAACCTAGAAATAAAAAACACATATATAAGTAAATAAATACTACTTCTACTTACATAACAGATGTATTGTGCTATCCACGTAATGATTCCTGTGAATTTTATAAAGGAAAAGCAGAAAATCCTATTCTAGGCAGTGGCTATCTTGCCAAGCTAATGCTGACATCATATCCTCCCTAACTCTTGTTTTCCCCCCTCCCTTCTCTTGCTCATTGTGTATTCATTAGCTGCCCTCCTCCCAGAGTCTTCAGACACTCCCACTGAGGTGTATACTAGGGACTACACTGTCTTATCATCCAATCACTGAGTCACCTCAGCCTTGCTTGTAAACACAAGTGAGCAGAGGTGTTTCAGATAAGAAAGCTAGGCAGGGAAATAAATGGAAGAGGCGGAATATATTATAGATAAAAAGAACTCCCAGCATTCAACTCTTTGGCACTTGGGCCAGTGCTCATAAAGTATGTGATACCTCCAAACCATAATAGCAGAAAAAGTTTAGCAAGTTTTGAATGCAGGATTAGCATCTTTATCACTTAATACACTCAGACCAGTTGCTGTTGAAATTTGAATTTTATGGTGACAATACCGCTTTAAAGCCCACAGCAGAAGTAAATGACATGTCTTCTGAAAGTCGAACCATGATTGCGGTGTGTGCTGGTGAATAGTGATTGTGGGTTGATATTTGTAGAAAGTTTAGCTATTGGTTTTTCTGTGCTGTGGTGAATTCCTGGGCATCCATTTTCATCATGACTAAAACAACATCAAAGTCCTATTAGAACTGCAAGTCTGAAGAAAATAAGCGCAGGTGAGCTTCCTATGTGAAATGACATGAAGAGTCTATTATTGTCCTATCACAATGCAATATGTATGAATCCCTGGGCGAGCAGTATAGATGAGGTGATGTGGAGACCTTTTACATCCTTTGTGCTGTGGCACTCACAGATCTAGCCCTATTCCATAGTGAGTGGGCGAAGCAAGTGTCAGTGTTTTAAATTATAGAGCTCAGCAGCACTTGGTTGTCCCACTGTTTTCTGAATGACTGGTGACATGTGTCAGACTTGGCTTGCGGACATCCTGCAGTGCTCTGTGCTTGGGTGGGAAACAGGCACAGCACAAAGCACTTCATAACTCGGGCTAGGAAGGGAGGCTAGAGCTGTTCATATTCATATAATACAAAAGTTATTATAGTTAGTTGTATTTTTGTACACAGTAGGTAGAAATGGCAGCGCATCCAAAACCAGGCTGCATCTTTAACCAGCGAGGATTAAAAGTAAAAGATTTATACGTACCTGGGGCTTCCTCCAGCCCCATACGCACACATACCGCTCCCACGGCACCGTCTTCATCCTTCTCCAGCTCCCGCACCAGGTCCCGTAACTTCGGCCAGCTGCAGCCAGTCTGAACATGCGCAGTGCACTCTCTCCGGCGGCTGGGAGCTACTGCACCTGTGCAGTACTATTCTCCGCCGGAGAGAGACGGAGGGAGCGCACTGCACTTGCGTCGACTGGCTGAAGTTACGAAACCCGGTACTGAAGAGGGAGAAGACTGAGGACAGCGGTGTGGGAGCGATCCGTGTGGATGGGACTGGAGGAGACCTTAGGTATGTATAAAACTTTGGCTTTTAATCACTGATGAGCGAAAATGCTAATATTCTTTTCGCCTTATTTTCGCGAAAATAAGTAAAATTTTCGCTTCGACAAGCAAAAATTAGTCCGAATATTTTAGCTTTTTTTTCCGCCTAATAGCTGCTGACTTTCACGGTTAATAGCACAGCCCCCTTACCAGCTGGAATCGCCAAATTTGCAGGATATGTTAGGGAGAACAGTGGGTACAAGAAAAAAAAAAGTGTTTGCAAAAATACTTTATAGTTTTGGAGAAAAGCTACGATAGGAAAAAAGTGTATCTTTAAATGTGGTAAATGACAGATAATGTAGCAACATACTGTAACAGTAGTGTACATTTACTTATATCAAAAGAAATAGCAGTGAATTTCATGTTGGGGTTTCCAGGGGGTCCGCACCAGTGAAGTTGTGAACTTTTTTTGGTTCGCGAACCGTCATAGATTTTAACGGGCAAGCAAATTCTAAAACCTGACGGGACTGTTTCTGGCCACAAAAGTGATGGAAATGTTGTTTCAAGGGGCCGAACACCTGGACCATTGCATGCCGGAGGGGGGTCCATGGCAAAAGTCCCACCAAAAATAATGTAGTTGACCAAGAGTCATGTTTTAATCTCTAATGGGCAGAAATCACATTGCATTCCTAAATTTGTGGAATAAAGTTCTTTAAAATGTCCAGTATGTGTACACGTTGATCAGGTAATGTAAGCCTTAGGGCCTGTTCAGACTATGTGCGTTCCTAGACGTTTTCAGGGAACGTGTCTGGGTACCAAAAACGCATAGAAACGGCTCCTAATGCTTTTGAATGGGCTAGTTCACATGTATGCGTATGAGACGCATACGTTTCTCATCCGCATTGCTGCACGCAGTTCTGTGCGTCACGCATAGAAACGGACGCAATGAAAGTCTATGGACGCGTATCAAAAACGCGTACTATTGCGTTTTTAGCGTCCGTTTCCCTCTGCAGTTCCCATAATTCTTTTTTTCCCCTGGTTCATGTGTGTGTGCAAAACGCAATAGAATACGCATTAGAACGCAAGAAAAACACATGCGTTTTTCAACTTGCGTTTCTTTGATTTTAAACGCATTCTTCATACGCAGATAGTCTGAACAGGCCCTTAGGCCCGGTTCACACTGACAGATGAAAAGCCACATTTACCGCACCACAAACAACCGCAAAGAGCTTTAGTGATAACTGTATATGGACCTCCTGGAAACTCAATGGAAGTGAAAGCTTTGGCCAGGGATTGCTGTACAGCCGCAATATGGTTGTATAAATCCCTGATCCCTGGCAACGCTGGACGTTTTAAAGCACTTTATTCCACAAATTTAGAAATGTAATGTGATATCTGCCCTTTAGAGATTAAAACATGACTGGGTCAACTATGTAATTTTTTGTGGGTCTTTTGCCATGGTTCCCCCTCCGGCATGCAACGGGTCAGGTGTTAGGCCCCATTAAACAACTTTTCCATCACTTTTGCGGCCAGGAAATGTCCCTCTAGGTTTTAGAATTCGCTTGCCCATTATAGTCTATAGCGGTTCGCGAACGTTTGCGGCAAATTTGCGTTCATGAACCGAAAATCTCAAGTTTGTGAATCACTAGTACGGACCCCCTGGAAACCCCATCACAGAATTCGTTGCTCTTTCTTTTGATATATGTAAATTCACACTACCGTTACGTTAATGCACAATCTGTCATTTACCGCATTTAAATGTATACTTTTTTCCTTTCATAATTTCTTTTTTTCCTTTTATACCCACTGTTCACCTTAACATAACCTGCAAATCTGGTGATTCTAGCTGTTAAGGGGACTTTGCTATTAATTGCGAAAGTCAGCAGCAATTAGGCAAAAATGTGTAAATTTTAGCAAATTTGCATGTAAATCTCGAAAGTGAAAACGTGAATATTTAAGCGTATTTTCGCAAAAAAAAAAAATTGGAGGGGGTGTTGGCACTTGGCACCAGGGGAACAGAGGTAGGTAGGCTACAGCCTAGTGATGCCTTTAGTTGCTATGGAGTTAGGAGAAGGCACAACAGCATGCCACACAGTGGAGCCAGGTAAGGAGGGAAACAATGTGCTTGTCCACGATAATCAGCGTCCCCGGGTCTTTCAGCAACGCATCAGGGCCACCGTACACACACTATATTCTTGGCAGAGGTGACCCCAAATGGCAGCCTCTCCTGAGTATTGACTATTGTGTGTACAAGACTTCAGAAAGGGATTCAGAAAGTACTTCAGGCAGAGGAGGAGCTGCTAGGCAAGTAGTAATTGCACCTCCTTTAATTCTTGTACCTAACTGCTAGCGACTCAGCCATCATGTGACATAGTGCTAATTCTACATTTTATAATGTACCGGTACACATAGCCCCTCTTCAAGCACTGGCATTCAGTTCTGGACATGCTATGTAAGAAATGCATATTCTATTCCACTTTAAAGGGTACCTGAGCCAAGTAAAATGATTTACATTAAGCACATGATCCACCTGTAAATTAACATCACATACTTACCTCGCCGTCAGTTCCTTTCAGAAACTCAACATTTTCTTATGATAATGACCCCTTCCAGTTCCGACTAGAACTAGTCGTACTTGTCTCTCTGGAAGCTGAAGGCCTTACAGGCCTTCTGCGCATGCCCCCTCTCCTTCCTCTTTGGGCTCATCCACCTTGGGCTTGGGTGCGTCCATGCTGATGGCAAAATAACAGGTTCACAGAGTACTGACCAGATAGCTGTTAGAGGGTCTGCACCATTTTTAGAATGGAGGACAGAGCATTTCATTATCAACAGGGGCGTAGCAATAGGGGGTGCAGCGGTAGCGACCGCATCGGGGCCCTTGGGCCAGAGGGGCCCGAAGGGCCCTCCCTCAACTACAGTATTAGCTCTCTATTGGTCCTGTGCTCATAATAATCACTTCTATAGATACTTTGAATAGTGGTAATCATTAACAAACTGTTTCCCATCCCTTTCTTGCACCTCTGACTCTGTAGTTGCCATTGGCAGGTTTTGGTGCACCGTATCAATTGCTATGTATGAAGTGCTTGGGGGGGCCCCATTGTAAAACTTGCATCGGGGCCCACAGCTCCTTAGCTACGCCACTGATTATCAAGGTGGACGAACGGAACGTTGAAGAGTGTATGTCTATTTTAACTTTTATTTTTCAATTCAGGTTTGCTTTAAGTCGTTTTTTACTGTAGAAATAAGTCCATCTTCAATTTTCCGAGAATGGCAGCTGCTTACAAAGAAGGTGTGCAAGTTTACAATCCCTCTTTGTAGCAAGACATGAAGAAGGAGATTCCCATCTGTTTTATTAGAAAATATTTAATGATGCCATGGCTAGTGACTTGATTCCATAAGCAGCTCCAGGCAACCCAGATGCAATAAAGATTTGAGTAAGCCAACGCTGTTATCTTGGCCTGGATGCATTAGGGTCACTGGTGTAATTGAAAATAAGCAGGCCCTGCTGTCTATCTAGGTCTTACAGTGCCAGTGCTCTTGATTGTTTTGCAGTGCTCAGGGATTACACAGGTAATATCCTCTGTGTGCTGGATGACAAGAATTTATTCTTAGTGGTGTATCAGTCTGAAAACCTCATTCCTGGTTCCATAATCCCTCTCTGTTGTAGTCGACAGAATTAACAACTTATCATAAAATTGATGTTTTCTCCTGAGAACGGGATAACAGCACAGTATTGTTTTTAAGAGTTTTTTCTGTACATTCTCTGAAACTGGAGAGTTTTCTTGTCATGTTCTTACTGTGAAAACTTCTGCTTGATTTTTCTTTCCCCAATTTAAAGGGACAACAGTGAACTCTCTTCCCAACTGTATGCATTAATTTTTTACTTTATACCAGAGGTGTGGTTCAACCACTTCCCAACCACAGCTTTTTTCCCCTTAAAAACCAGTGCAATTTTCACATCATGCACCTCCCATTCATTCACCAATAGCTTAATCATTACTTATCACATCTAAATGATCTATATATTGTTTTATTTGCCACAAATTAGCATTTCTTTGGGTGATACTTTCTGCTAAGAGTTATTTTATAGGCATTTTAAAATGAATGTTAAGAAACAAATGAAAAAAATCATTTTTCCGTTTTCATAATGTTCTAAAATAGATAAAACCCACACATTTTATTTGTCCCAGTTATTACAATGTTTAAATTGTGTTCTTAGGACAATGTATGGCGATTGTATTTTATTTCGAAATAAAGGTGTATTTTTCCGTTTAGTGATTTTTATACTATATAAATAATTACAAACCTTTATTTACAAATAAAGTAATATACTCTCATCTTAGAAAAAACGGACTCCGGCACACTCTCTAATGTAAGCAAAAACTCCGTATACAGAGGCGCCAGAGTAGAGTAAAACGTTGTAAAAACCGCTTAAAAGCAGAGGGGGATGTTAGGGTGGACTTACCTCCTTCTTACAAAAAAAGAAAACTCACTTGAGTCTCGATAAAACAGAATTGACAAATAATTTATTCAACTCCACAAATGCAATGCGTTTCGTGGGCGTGACCCCGCTTCCTCAGGCAAAAATGGGAGCATAACTCAGTGGGTCAAGCAATAGGTTTGAGCGCCTCTTTTATCGAGACTCAAGTGAGTTTTCTTTTTTTGTAAGAGGGAGGTAAGTCCTGGAAATGGATCATTACTTAAAGGGATACTGTAGGGGGGTTGGGGGAAAATGAGTTGAACTTACCCGGGGCTTCTAATGGTACCCCGCAGACATCCTGTGCCCGCGCAGCCGCTCACCGATGCTCCGGTCCCACCTCTAGTCCACCTCTGGAATTTCAGACTTTAAAGTCTGAAAATCACTGCGCCTGCATTGCTGTGTCCTCGCTCCTGCTGATGTCACCAGGAGCGTACTGCGCAGGCACAGACCATACTGGGCCTGCACAGTATGCTCCTAGTGACAACAGCGGGAGTGAGGACACGACAACGCAGGTGCAGTGGTTTTCAGACTTTAAAGTCTGAAATTCCAGAGGTGAACCAGAGACGGGACCGGAGCATCGGTGACTGGCTGCGCGGGCACAAAACTTCTACTGGGGACCATTAGAAGCCCCGGGTAAGTTCAACTCATTTTCTCCCGACCCTCCTACAGTATCCCTTTAAAGAGGAGCTGTTAGGTATAAGGTCTCAGAGAAAATAAACACATATATCAGTAGCTAAAGATTGGCTGTACTTACATTACATATGCATTTCACTGTCCATGTTTGTACTTCACATAATTTTTATATAGTATTTGCAGAGAATGATGCTCCTGACAGCTCATGGCAGGTTCCATGTTTGTCTGTCTCCTATGAAGCTAAATGTGTCGTCATGTCCTGCCTGCTTCCTGATGATTCCACTCTCACAAATGCTGGTAATGAATAACACTACTGTGCAGTGAATATTAATTAGCCATGTGGCTAGGAACAATAGCGGACTCCTGCAGTGTACTCTGCCCGAGATTTATTAGTGTTGTGAGCTAGACTGTTACATGCTGTTGAAACTTGAGCCTCACTAGCAGCCAGGGGAGGGCCCCAGAATGCTTTGCAGTATCTGTTATTCGGCTTGCGTCTTCCTTAGGAGCCTGGGAATACGGAGCCTTGCTGTCAGCAAACATCTAAAGTAAGAGAGATTTTTAACTGCAGTATTGCCTTTTTGGCTTCCTTCTAAACTGTTTAACACAGGAGAATAGAAGAGGTTTAAATTAGCTTTTGCAGCCTGACAGTTACTCTTTAAGCATTTTTTTTTCATACCTCTTATTAAAACCCAGATTCCACGAGGCATCTGTACATACTAACATAATGGCCTCTCTTTTCAAGAGCTTGTCATCTCTCGAAGCCACCCCTACTGTCTTTCTCAACCACTTTCAAACTTGCAAAAGAGAGACAACCAGAATTGACCCTGTCTAACGTGTTAAATTAAACGAGTGGCACCCACCCCATTTATAATAGACCTCTCATGCTGTAAAAACCTCTCCTTTAAGGGCTGAGCAGTCTTGCCAACATAGTAGCGGCCACATGGGTGCGACACACAGTACACCACAAATATAGTACGGCAACTGATAAATTGTTTTATTCTCCAGGTGATCCCACCTATTTGGACACAGTTATTATATACAAACAATAAAACAAACACAGAACATTTATACCGCGCTTTTCTCCTTGTGGACTCAAAGCGTCAGAGCTGCAGCCACTAGGACGCACTCTATAGGCGGTAGCAGTATTAGGGAGTCTTGCCCAAGGTCTCCTACTGAATAGGTGCTGGCTTACTGAACAGGAGGAGTCATGATTCGAACCCTGGTCTCCAGCATCAGAGGCAGAGCCCTAAACCATTTCACTATCCAGCCACCCTCATGACATACATATTTAAAATGGTTTAAAAGTAAGCTGAGGTGCGATACATATGGAAGCTGCCATTTTTCCTTTCCAGGGATGCGGCAACTGTATGTTTTTACTTCCGCTCTTTTGGTTGCCAGGGATGCGGTGAGCTACTTCCACACTTCACCTATTATTCTTGCATAATTATTTTCTTTTAAATTATACCAGTTGCCTGGCGGTCCTGCTGATCTCTTTGGCTGCAGTAGTATCTAAATAACACACCCGTAACTAGCATGCAGCTAATCTCGTCAGAAACATCTGACCTGCATGCTTGTTTAGGGTCTATTGCTAAACGTGTTATGCTGGGAATACACGGGTAGATTATGCGCCGGAATTGAGCCAGCGGCTCGATACCGGCGCGTCCCTGCGGCCGCTCGGATCGATTCCCACTCGTCCCCGCGGGCACTTCCTAATCAGCGCTTTTTCTTTTGTCCTGCCCGCCGGTATCGAGCGCGGAATCGATCCGGCGGGCAATCGGACCTGTCGGAAATTATCAATTGAGTCATCAGCGACTCGCTTGATCGCAAGTATCCACCCGTGTATGCCCAGCATTTGAGGCACAGGATCAGCAGGACAGCCCAGGCAATCTGTATTGTTTAAAAGGAAATAAATAGGTCAGCCTCCATAGGTCTCTCACCTCGGATTCCCTTTAAGCTGGTTACTTGGCAGTGTTCCCGTATACATAAGTTATACTATCTGATTTCTATTTTGAAAGCCATGTGAATTAAACGCTGAACAAGCCTTTCAGTATTCTACTAAACATAATAGAGGTGTGTCTTATCCCAAGCACATGGCAACACACGTTGGATGGTATATGGTTTCTTAATATTTATGTATCCTAGGAGAAGCAGTAAGAAATGGCTTTAGCAGAATAAATGCCTCAGTATGATTAGCAATGGATGAATAAATGTAATTAGAGAGAAACATTTAATCTGCACTCAATTATCCACTGAAGCACAGTATTCAAATTGTATTTAATAAAGCCAATTACCCTCCACAGTTCAGTGCTGAATGGTGACAAATGGCTTGCTTGTACAAAATCAAGATTTTTTTTTAAATTATGTTGTTAGTACATCTCATTTTGAAACGACATTGTCCTCATATTAACATTAGTTTATTATAATTCTGAGTAAATTAGACTTTGCTTGCTTTTATAATCATGTCATGTACGTCATGTACGGGGAGGCTGTTCATTTGTATTTCTGGCAACCTGTGGAGTAGATATTACATGTGTGAAGTGCATTTCCAATCAGTTCAAATTATGCAGTTAAAGTACACTAGACGTAAGAGGGATATGGAGGCTGCCATGTTTATTTCCTTTGAAAGAGATATTGTCAGTGACAAAAATCACATTCAATTTACCCACTGCTCTGTGTTTGTTATGCAGCCTGCAGCCTTACCCTGCATTGCAATCACTCCAATTTATTCTGAAATGTTTCTATTGTAATAAATCTTATCTCAGTCAGCCTGGCTCTATTTGTTCCATTGCCGATGAGAAGGAAGCTTGGCATCACCCCTCCCACATTGTTGTTCCTCACTGATTGGCTGAGGACAGTTCAGTGAGCGGCTGAAATCTGATCTATACTGTGCTCACGTGTTTACAAAGCAAGGTAGCTATGACAGAATCTAGGAAAAAAAATAAGGGAGGAAATGACATCAGTATTGGCTTCGGTCAGAGGGAATAAAGATGGCAAATGCCTGAAAGGGAATTCTCTTTATTTACTATATAACGTTCACAGAAATTAAAGTGCAATACATATGTTATGTAAGTAGAACAAGTAGTTATCTACTTACATATGTGGTTTTTTTTTGATGGGATAGTATTTTATTTGGAAATAAAGGTGCATTTTTTCCGTTTTGCATCCATCTCTATTTACAAGCTTATAATTTCATTTTTCCGCAATTTGTTGATATTCTTTTAAACAGATTGGTCCCAAAAAACGCAAACACCATTGCAATGCAAAAATGAACAACCAAAATGCACAGGAAACCGCTCAGTGTAGATTGCAAAAAGGAAAACTTGATCGCAATGCATATTGTATATATTTGTGGTTGTGATGTTCAGTGGAAAAGGGCCCTTTTAAGCAAACTTGATGTGAAATTAAACTTATGAGGGATATGGAGGATGCCATATTTTTTTTTGTATTTTACTAATTGTAAAAATAACATTAGTAACTCATATTTTTATTTTCAGTTTAATTGCTTCATTTTTAAGACTTTCAAGACACCAGCAGTGACATTCTGATGTAATACGGTATCTACTTTGTTGTGCAGTAAATCAAACAGAAGCAATGACCCTTTGAACTTTTTAGCACTAAAAACCTTATCAGCCCTTTTTTCTCACAAAGCTGATTTGGCTTCTACAGTATTTACTTTTCAGAAAACTGGACTAAATTTGACAAGCTGGTAGACCAGCTCATTTGCATAGATAACAACTTTTAAAGTGTAACTGTCGGGCATAAAATAAAAAATCAATTCTTTATTTTTATCTGTTAAACAATCAGGATGCTAACCAGGCAATCCAAAAGTTAAAAATCACTCTTACTTTTCTTCTCCATAAAACATCATTCCCCAGTTTCCATGGCTCTTATTTGGTACATCTGCCACACACAAAGAAAGTTGCAGAGCATGCTGGGTTTTCTTTTTTTCTTCTTTACTTTCCCCTCAGGCATAACTAATGCAGCCTGATTGGCTGACGCCTCTTTCCCTCCCGCTTTCCTCTCCCACACTTCTGTACCTCTCTGATTTACCAATATTTCTCATGCTGAAGAGCTGCAGAGTCGCACTTTCTACTGAATACTGGGAGGGAGGCGGCCAATGCAAACACAGACAGAGTAAGGGAGGAAATGTCAGGATTGGCTTCAAGATAGACACAGTCAAAATGGAAAATCCTAAAAGGGATTTTTTCTTTTTTTTTACTGTAGAAAAATTATTTAAATCAAAATGTGGACAGTGCAATACATATGTTATGTAAGTATAGCAGGTATTTATCTACTTATGGGCTGGTGCACACCGAGCGGGTTTTCTCGCGTTTTTACAGCTGCTTGCGGCTGTGGATACGCTAGGGTAATGTATTTCAATGGGGTGGTTCACACCAGAGCGGGAGGCGTTTTGCTGAAACGCAAACTCCCGGGCTGAGGCGTTTTTTGGATTGCGCAAGGTGTTTCTGCCTCCAATGTGGAGTATAGGAAAAACGCAAACCGCTCTGAAAAACGCTAGATCAGAGCGGTTTTGCAGGCGTTTTTGTTACAGAAGCTGTTCAGTAACAGCTTTACTGTAGCAATATATGAAATCTACTACACCAAAAACGCTACCCAAAAACGCAAAATGCTAGGTGAAACGCTTCTTAAAAATAAGAAAAAGCGTTTCAAAAACCGCTAGCATTGCGGATCTGCTAGCGGTTTTTGGTGTGCATCGGGCCAATATCGCTTGTGTTTTTTTTTCTGAGATAGTATAGCTGACAGCTCCTCTTTAATGCTTGCTGTACTGAAAAAAGAGACTTCAGACAATTTGTCTTAAGACTAGTGCTATGCATGCCTATGTTTATATCATCAAGGCATGCAATTCATTTTTTCTCTTGCGTTATCCCCTCGGAGATGCTGCGTGGACAATATTTACTTACCGCAATCTTGCGCAGGCGCAGTAGCCACTCTTCCTTCGGGCTAAGGCGGATATTGCCGAACCCCATGGATCCGCTCTACTGCGCAGGTGCAAAGGGCTCACGCCAGCGCAGTAGAGCGGATACGATTGGGCTTGGCTATTTGCACCTTAGCCTGAATGAAGATCCGCTAGTGCGCCTGCGCAGGATCGCGGTAGGTAAATATTTACCTCGCCGCTGTTTGAGGGGTCACAGCGCTGGATTGCCGGGGCATCGGGGGAAGCTTTGTTAGGATCCAGAGGCTTCCCCTTCCCAAGGTAAGTATCCCCCTAGGGTTGTTGTTCTCTTATAGGTCCTCTTTAAATATGGCAGTGTCTTCAGTTTTTGAGTGAAGAGGTCACTTAGACATTAGTTAGCAATCCTCTATAATAAAACCCTAATGTCTCTGCGTCCCATGTCCCTGCGTGTGTCCCATTTGAGTGACAGAGCTACCCCGATTTTAAACGGGCTTAGGGCCACTAGTACATATACATTTGCGAACCACAAACCGAACTGTAATAAGACCTTGTCACCCAGGAGAACCAAACAATGCTTGTATTTATATGTTGTGACATTGCTAATAGCAAATGCTGCTCTTGGCCTCATTATACAATTTATTCATACTGTTTCCAAGGGAACCACCTACTTCGCCTGGAACTTACGGATAGTATGATATTCACAACCCTTTGATTAGGCAGCGCAAATAATTGAGGACCATAATAATGTTTAATCTCAATTGATTTCTCAAAACAAACTGTAATGGAGACTATTTCATATAGAAATGAAGCTCATATTGGAATAAATGTTGTTTATGTTGTAGGAATAGTCAGCCACTTGATGAGGACTGTGCACTGAGAAATGATTCCCCATGTTCTCCAACTCACTCTGGAACAAAAGATGAAGAGGACGGACCTTCCTGCTCAGGAACAAATAACTCCAACGCAGCTTCATTATCGAGATTGGCACAATGCAGTAAGAAGGAAGAGCCGGTATGCCTATTGCAGAACATTGTCACTTTTTCCCCTAAATGTAATTTACTGAGCATATAAAATCATCATCAGTCAGCTATAATTGGTGAACTCTGAATTCAAGTGGTGCTGGATTGAGAAGGTGCATTGTTATATCTAAATTTGGGCTTACATCGATACTGAAGCAATTTTTTTTTAAGTTTTTTTTTTACCTATGGAGAGGGAGGCTCTGGATTTTATAGAGCCTTTCCGCTCCTCCCATGGTCCCCTCATTCCAGCGATGTCACCAGGGCCGAATTTAGTTTGAAAGTTTTTAATTGAAAATTTTGACAGTAACAAGTATGTAAAAAGCATTGATTTCATCCCAATGGGACAAGGCAGAGAGTAATAACAATGTAGAACAGGGAAAAAACAGACAAGTTATACATATGTGGAAACATGGGTATAAATCAACAGTTCAGCAAGTTTTGGAATTAGGGCAGCAATAGTAGACACATGTAGGGCACCGTCAGTTAGAATTGGAAGGTAATTAATTAGGGT